>NW_027460811.1:0-21073 GCF_050947875.1 Dermacentor variabilis | reverse complement strand
TAGGCATGCAAATGGTGCTTTTGGCAGAACGCGCGCGTGGATTTCTACCAAACGACGTGAAAAGCATGCCGATGCTGCTCTTTTTAGCACCCGCACATGGATTTGTGCCAAAACGCGTTTTTAGCATGCACATGCATCTTTTGGTAGACGCGGACGCAGTTTTCTGCAAAACCACACGATATGCATGCAAATGGTGCTTTTGGCAGAACGCGCGTGTGGATTTCTACCAAACGACGTGAAAAGCATGCCGATGCTGCTCTTTTTAGCACCCGCACATGGATTTGTGCCAAAACGCGTTTTAAGCATGCGCATGCATCTTTTGGTAGACGCGGACGCAGTTTTCTGCAAAACCACACGATATGCATGCAAATGGTGCTTTTGGCAGAACGCGCGCGTGGATTTCTACCAAACGACGTGAAAAGCATGCCGACGCTGCTCTTTTTAACATCCGCACATGGATTTGTGCCAAAGCGCGTTTTAAGCATGCGCATGCATCTTTTGGTAGACGCGGACGCAGTTTTCTGCAAAACTACACGATAGGCATGCAAATGGTGCTTTTGGCAGAACGCGCGTGTGGATTTCTACCAAACGACGTGAAAAGCATGCCGATGCTGCTCTTTTTAGCACCCGCACATGGATTTGTGCCAAAACGCGTTTTAAGCATGCGCATGCATCTTTTGGTAGACGCGGACGCAGTTTTCTGCAAAACCACACGATATGCATGCAAATGGTGCTTTTGGCAGAACGCGCGCGTGGATTTCTACCAAACGACGTGAAAAGCATGTCGATGCTGCTCTTTTTAACATCCGCACATGGATTTGTGCCAAAGCGCGTTTTAAGCATGCGCATGCATCTTTTGGTAGACGCGGACGCAGTTTTCTGCAAAACCACACGATAGGCATGCAAATGGTGCTTTTGGCAGAACACGCGTGTGGATTACTACCAAACGACGTGAAAAGCATGCCGATGCTGCTCTTTTTAGCACCCGCACATGAATTTGTGCCAAAACGCGTTTTTAGTATGCACATGCATCTTTTGGTAGACGCGGACGCAGTTTTCTGCAAAACCACACGATATGCATGCAAATGGTGCTTTTGGCAGAACGCGCGTGTGGATTTCTACCAAACGACGTGAAAAGCATGCCGATGCTGCTCTTTTTAGCACCCGCACATGGATTTGTGCCAAAACGCGTTTTAAGCATGCGCATGCATCTTTTGGTAGACGCGGACGCAGTTTTCTGCAAAACCACACGATATGCATGCAAATGGTGGTTTTGGCAGAACGCGCGCGTGGATTTCTACCAAACGACGTGAAAAGCATGCCGACGCTGCTCTTTTTAACATCCGCATATGGATTTGTGCCAAAGCGCGTTTTAAGCATGCGCATGCATCTTTTGGTAGACGCGGACGCAGTTTTCTGCAAAACCACACGATATGCATGCAAATGGTGCTTTTGGCAGAACGCGCGTGTGGATTTCTACCAAACGACGTGAAAAGCATGCCGATGCTGCTCTTTTTAGCACCCGCACATGGATTTGTGCCAAAACGCGTTTTAAGCATGCGCATGCATCTTTTGGTAGACGCGGACGCAGTTTTCTGCAAAACCACACGATATGCATGCAAATGGTGCTTTTGGCAGAACGCGCGCGTGGATTTCTACCAAACGACGTGAAAAGCATGCCGATGCTGCTCTTTTTAACATCCGCACATGGATTTGTGCCAAAGCGCGTTTTAAGCATGCGCATGCATCTTTTGGTAGACGCGGACGCAGTTTTCTGAAAAACCACACGATAGGCATGCAAATGGTGCTTTTGGCAGAACGCGCGTGTGGATTTCTACCAAACGACGTGAAAAGCATGCCGATGCTGCTCTTTTTAGCACCCGCACATGGATTTGTGCCAAAACGCGTTTTAAGCATGCGCATGCATCTTTTGGTAGACGCGGACGCAGTTTTCTGCAAAACCACACGATATGCATGCAAATGGTGCTTTTGGCAGAACGCGCGCGTGGATTTCTATCAAACGACGTGAAAAGCATGCCGATGCTGCTCTTTTTAACATCCGCACATGGATTTGTGCCAAAACGCGTTTTTAGCATGCACATGCATCTTTTGGTAGACGCGGACGCAGTTTTCTGCAAAACCACACGATGTGCATGCAAATGGTGCTTTTGGCAGAACGCGCGTGTGGATTTCTACCAAACGACGTGAAAAGCATGCCGATGCTGCTCTTTTTAACATCCGCACATGGATTTGTGCCAAAGCGCGTTTTAAGCATGCGCATGCATCTTTTGGTAGACGCGGACGCAGTTTTCTGCAAAACCACACGATAGGCATGCAAATGGTGCTTTTGGCAGAACGCGCGTGTGGATTTCTACCAAACGACGTGAAAAGCATGCCGATGCTGCTCTTTTTAGCACCCGCACATGGATTTGTGCCAAAGCGCGTTTTAAGCATGCGCATGCATCTTTTGGTAGACGCGGACGCAGTTTTCTGCAAAACCACACGATAGGCATGCGAATGGTGCTTTTGGCAGAACGCGCGTGTGGATTTCTACCAAACGACGTGAAAAGCATGCCGATGCTGCTCTTTTTAGCACCCGCACATGGATTTGTGCCAAAACGCGTTTTAAGCATGCGCATGCATCTTTTGGTAGACGCGGACGCAGTTTTCTGCAAAACCACACGATATGCATGCAAATGGTGCTTTTGGCAGAACGCGCGCGTGGATTTCTACCAAACGACGTGAAAAGCATGCCGATGCTGCTCTTTTTAACATCCGCACATGGATTTGTGCCAAAGCGCGTTTTAAGCATGCGCATGCATCTTTTGGTAGACGCGGACGCAGTTTTCTGCAAAACCACACGATAGGCATGCAAATGGTGCTTTTGGCAGAACGCGCGTGTGGATTTCTACCAAACGACGTGAAAAGCATGCCGATGCTGCTCTTTTTAGCACCCGCACATGGATTTGTGCCAAAACGCGTTTTAAGCATGCGCATGCATCTTTTGGTAGACGCGGACGCAGTTTTCTGCAAAACCACACGATATGCATGCAAATGGTGCTTTTGGCAGAACGCGCGCGTGGATTTCTACCAAACGACGAGAAAAGCATGCCGATGCTGCTCTTTTTAACATCCGCACATGGATTTGTGCCAAAACGCGTTTTAAGCATGCGCATGCATCTTTTGGTAGACGCGGACGCAGTTTTCTGCAAAACCACACGATAGGCATGCAAATGGTGCTTTTGGCAGAACGCGCGCGTGGATTTCTACCAAACGACGTGAAAAGCATGCCGATGCTGCTCTTTTTAGCACCCGCACATGGATTTGTGCCAAAACGCGTTTTTAGCATGCACATGCATCTTTTGGTAGACGCGGACGCAGTTTTCTGCAAAACCACACGATATGCATGCAAATGGTGCTTTTGGCAGAACGCGCGTGTGGATTTCTACCAAACGACGTGAAAAGCATGCCGATGCTGCTCTTTTTAGCACCCGCACATGGATTTGTGCCAAAACGCGTTTTAAGCATGCGCATGCATCTTTTGGTAGACGCGGACGCAGTTTTCTGCAAAACCACACGATATGCATGCAAATGGTGCTTTTGGCAGAACGCGCGCGTGGATTTCTACCAAACGACGTGAAAAGCATGCCGACGCTGCTCTTTTTAACATCCGCACATGGATTTGTGCCAAAGCGCGTTTTAAGCATGCGCATGCATCTTTTGGTAGACGCGGACGCAGTTTTCTGCAAAACCACACGATATGCATGCAAATGGTGCTTTTGGCAGAACGCGCGTGTGGATTTCTACCAAACGACGTGAAAAGCATGCCGATGCTGCTCTTTTTAGCACCCGCACATGGATTTGTGCCAAAACGCGTTTTAAGCATGCGCATGCATCTTTTGGTAGACGCGGACGCAGTTTTCTGCAAAACCACACGATATGCATGCAAATGGTGCTTTTGGCAGAACGCGCGCGTGGATTTCTACCAAACGACGTGAAAAGCGTGCCGATGCTGCTCTTTTTAACATCCGCACATGGATTTGTGCCAAAGCGCGTTTTAAGCATGCGCATGCATCTTTTGGTAGACGCGGACGCAGTTTTCTGCAAAACCACACGATAGGCATGCAAATGGTGCTTTTGGCAGAACGCGCGTGTGGATTTCTACCAAACGACGTGAAAAGCATGCCGATGCTGCTCTTTTTAGCACCCGCACATGGATTTGTGCCAAAACGCGTTTTAAGCATGCGCATGCATCTTTTGGTAGACGCGGACGCAGTTTTCTGCAAAACCACACGATAGGCATGCAAATGGTGCTTTTGGCAGAACGCGCGTGTGGATTTCTACCAAACGACGTGAAAAGCATGCCGATGCTGCTCTTTTTAGCACCCGCACATGGATTTGTGCCAAAACGCGTTTTAAGCATGCGCATGCATCTTTTGGTAGACGCGGACGCAGTTTTCTGCAAAACCACACGATATGCATGCAAATGGTGCTTTTGGCAGAACGCGCGCGTGGATTTCTACCAAACGACGTGAAAAGCATGCCGATGCTGCTCTTTTTAACATCCGCACATGGATTTGTGCCAAAACGCGTTTTTAGCATGCACATGCATCTTTTGGTAGACGCGGACGCAGTTTTCTGCAAAACCACACGATATGCATGCAAATGGTGCTTTTGGCAGAACGCGCGTGTGGATTTCTACCAAACGACGTGAAAAGCATGCCGATGCTGCTCTTTTTAACATCCGCACATGGATTTGTGCCAAAGCGCGTTTTAAGCATGCGCATGCATCTTTTGGTAGACGCGGACGCAGTTTTCTGCAAAACCACACGATAGGCATGCAAATGGTGCTTTTGGCAGAACGCGCGTGTGGATTTCTACCAAACGACGTGAAAAGCATGCCGATGCTGCTCTTTTTAGCACCCGCACATGGATTTGTGCCAAAACGCGTTTTAAGCATGCGCATGCATCTTTTGGTAGACGCGGACGCAGTTTTCTGCAAAACCACACGATATGCATGCAAATGGTGCTTTTGGCAGAACGCGCGCGTGGATTTCTACCAAACGACGTGAAAAGCATGCCGATGCTGCTCTTTTTAACATCCGCACATGGATTTGTGCCGAAGCGCGTTTTAAGCATGCGCATGCATATTTTGGTAGACGCGGACGCAGTTTTCTGCAAAGCCACACGATAGGCATGCAAATGGTGCTTTTGGCAGAACACGCGTGTGGATTTCTACCAAACGACGTGAAAAGCATGCCGATGCTGCTCTTTTTAGCACCCGCACATGGATTTGTGCCAAAACGCGTTTTTAGTATGCACATGCATCTTTTGGTAGACGCGGACGCAGTTTTCTGCAAAACCACACGATATGCATGCAAATGGTGCTTTTGGCAGAACGCGCGTGTGGATTTCTACCAAACGACGTGAAAAGCATGCCGATGCTGCTCTTTTTAGCACCCGCACATGGATTTGTGCCAAAACGCGTTTTAAGCATGCGCATGCATGTTTTGGTAGACGCGGACGCAGTTTTCTGCGAAACCACACGATATGCATGCAAATGGTGGTTTTGGCAGAACGCGCGCGTGGATTTCTACCAAACGACGTGAAAAGCATGCCGACGCTGCTCTTTTTAACATCCGCATATGGATTTGTGCCAAAGCGCGTTTTAAGCATGCGCATGCATCTTTTCGTAGACGCGGACGCAGTTTTCTGCAAAACCACACGATATGCATGCAAATGGTGCTTTTGGCAGAACGCGCGCGTGGATTTCTACCAAACGACGTGAAAAGCGTGCCGATGCTGCTCTTTTTAACATCCGCACATGGATTTGTGCCAAAGCGCGTTTTAAGCATGCGCATGCATCTTTTGGTAGACGCGGACGCAGTTTTCTGCAAAACCACACGATAGGCATGCAAATGGTGCTTTTGGCAGAACGCGCGTGTGGATTTCTACCAAACGACGTGAAAAGCATGCCGATGCTGCTCTTTTTAGCACCCGCACATGGATTTGTGCCAAAACGCGTTTTAAGCATGCGCATGCATCTTTTGGTAGACGCGGACGCAGTTTTCTGCAAAACCACACGATAGGCATGCAAATGGTGCTTTTGGCAGAACGCGCGTGTGGATTTCTACCAAACGACGTGAAAAGCATGCCGATGCTGCTCTTTTTAGCACCCGCACATGGATTTGTGCCAAAACGCGTTTTAAGCATGCGCATGCATCTTTTGGTAGACGCGGACGCAGTTTTCTGCAAAACCACACGATATGCATGCAAATGGTGCTTTTGGCAGAACGCGCGCGTGGATTTCTACCAAACGACGTGAAAAGCATGCCGATGCTGCTCTTTTTAACATCCGCACATGGATTTGTGCCAAAATGCGTTTTTAGCATGCACATGCATCTTTTGGTAGACGCGGACGCAGTTTTCTGCAAAACCACACGATATGCATGCAAATGGTGCTTTTGGCAGAACGCGCGTGTGGATTTCTACCAAACGACGTGAAAAGCATGCCGATGCTGCTCTTTTTAACATCCGCACATGGATTTGTGCCAAAGCGCGTTTTAAGCATGCGCATGCATCTTTTGGTAGACGCGGACGCAGTTTTCTGCAAAACCACACGATAGGCATGCAAATGGTGCTTTTGGCAGAACGCGCGTGTGGATTTCTACCAAACGACGTGAAAAGCATGCCGATGCTGCTCTTTTTAGCACCCGCACATGGATTTGTGCCAAAACGCGTTTTAAGCATGCGCATGCATCTTTTGGTAGACGCGGACGCAGTTTTCTGCAAAACCACACGATATGCATGCAAATGGTGCTTTTGGCAGAACGCGCGCGTGGATTTCTACCAAACGACGTGAAAAGCATGCCGATGCTGCTCTTTTTAACATCCGCACATGGATTTGTGCCGAAGCGCGTTTTAAGCATGCGCATGCATATTTTGGTAGACGCGGACGCAGTTTTCTGCAAAGCCACACGATAGGCATGCAAATGGTGCTTTTGGCAGAACACGCGTGTGGATTTCTACCAAACGACGTGAAAAGCATGCCGATGCTGCTCTTTTTAGCACCCGCACATGGATTTGTGCCAAAACGCGTTTTTAGTATGCACATGCATCTTTTGGTAGACGCGGACGCAGTTTTCTGCAAAACCACACGATATGCATGCAAATGGTGCTTTTGGCAGAACGCGCGTGTGGATTTCTACCAAACGACGTGAAAAGCATGCCGATGCTGCTCTTTTTAGCACCCGCACATGGATTTGTGCCAAAACGCGTTTTAAGCATGCGCATGCATGTTTTGGTAGACGCGGACGCAGTTTTCTGCGAAACCACACGATATGCATGCAAATGGTGGTTTTGGCAGAACGCGCGCGTGGATTTCTACCAAACGACGTGAAAAGCATGCCGACGCTGCTCTTTTTAACATCCGCATATGGATTTGTGCCAAAGCGCGTTTTAAGCATGCGCATGCATCTTTTCGTAGACGCGGACGCAGTTTTCTGCAAAACCACACGATATGCATGCAAATGGTGCTTTTGGCAGAACGCGCGTGTGGATTTCTACCAAACGACGCGAAAAGCATGCCGATGCTGCTCTTTTTAGCACCCGCACATGGATTTGTGCCAAAACGCGTTTTAAGCATGCGCATGCATCTTTTGGTAGACGCGGACGCAGTTTTCTGCAAAACCACACGATATGCATGCAAATGGTGCTTTTGGCAGAACGCGCGCGTGGATTTCTACCAAACGACGTGAAAAGCATGCTGATGCTGCTCTTTTTAACATCCGCACATGGATTTGTGCCAAAGCGCGTTTTAAGCATGCGCATGCATCTTTTGGTAGACGCGGACGCAGTTTTCTGCAAAACCACACGATAGGCATGCAAATGGTGCTTTTGGCAGAACGCGCGTGTGGATTTCTACCAAACGACGTGAAAAGCATGCCGATGCTGCTCTTTTTAGCACCCGCACATGGATTTGTGCCAAAACGCGTTTTAAGCATGCGCATGCATCTTTTGGTAGACGCGGACGCAGTTTTCTGCAAAACCACACGATATGCATGCAAATGGTGCTTTTGGCAGAACGCGCGCGTGGATTTCTACCAAACGACGTGAAAAGCATGCCGATGCTGCTCTTTTTAACATCCGCACATGGATTTGTGCCAAAACGCGTTTTTAGCATGCACATGCATCTTTTGGTAGACGCGGACGCAGTTTTCTGCAAAACCACACGATATGCATGCAAATGGTGCTTTTGGCAGAACGCGCGTGTGGATTTCTACCAAACGACGTGAAAAGCATGCCGATGCTGCTCTTTTTAACATCCGCACATGGATTTGTGCCAAAGCGCGTTTTAAGCATGCGCATGCATCTTTTGGTAGACGCGGACGCAGTTTTCTGCAAAACCACACGATAGGCATGCAAATGGTGCTTTTGGCAGAACGCGCGCGTGGATTTCTACCAAACGACGTGAAAAGCATGCCGATGCTGCTCTTTTTAGCACCCGCACATGGATTTGTGCCAAAACGCGTTTTAAGCATGCGCATGCATCTTTTGGTAGACGCGGACGCAGTTTTCTGCAAAACCACACGATATGCATGCAAATGGTGGTTTTGGCAGAACGCGCGCGTGGATTTCTACCAAACGACATGAAAAGCATGCCGATGCTGCTCTTTTTAGCACCCGCACATGGATTTGTGCCAAAACGCGTTTTTAGCATGCACATGCATCTTTTGGTAGACGCGGACGCAGTTTTCTGCAAAACCACACGATATGCATGCAAATGGTGCTTTTGGCAGAACGCGCGCGTGGATTTCTACCAAACGACGTGAAAAGCATGCCGATGCTGCTCTTTTTAACATCCGCACATGGATTTGTGCCAAAGCGCGTTTTAAGCATGCGCATGCATCTTTTGGTAGACGCGGACGCAGTTTTCTGCAAAACCACACGATAGGCTTGCAAATGGTGCTTTTTGCAGAACGCGCGCGTGGATTTCTACCAAACGACGTGAAAAGCATGCCGATGCTGCTCTTTTTAGCACCCGCACATGGATTTGTGCCAAAACGCGTTTTAAGCATGCGCGTGCATCTTTTGGTAGACGCGGACGCAGTTTTCTGCAAAACCACACGATATGCATGCAAATGGTGGTTTTGGCAGAACGCGCGCGTGGATTTCTACCAAACGACGTGAAAAGCATGCCGATGCTGCTCTTTTTAGCACCCGCACATGGATTTGTGCCAAAACGCGTTTTTAGCATGCACATGCATCTTTTGGTAGACGCGGACGCAGTTTTCTGCAAAACCACACGATATGCATGCAAATGGTGCTTTTGGCAGAACGCGCGTGTGGATTTCTACCAAACGACTTGAAAAGCATGCCGATGCTGCTCTTTTTAGCACCCGCACATGGATTTGTGCCAAAACGCGTTTTAAGCATGCGCATGCATCTTTTGGTAGACGCGGACGCAGTTTTCTGCAAAACCACACGATATGCATGCAAATGGTGCTTTTGGCAGAACGCGCGCGTGGATTTCAACCAAACGACGTGAAAAGCATGCCGATGCTGCTCTTTTTAGCACCCGCACATGGATTTGTGCCAAAACGCGTTTTTAGCATGCACATGCATCTTTTGGTAGACGCGGACGCAGTTTTCTGCGAAACCACACGATATGCATGCAAATGGTGCTTTTGGCAGAACGCGCGTGTGGATTTCTACCAAACGACGTGAAAAGCATGCCGATGCTGCTCTTTTTAGCACCCGCACATGGATTTGTGCCAAAACGCGTTTTAAGCATGCGCATGCATCTTTTGGTAGACGCGGACGCAGTTTTCTGCAAAACCACACGATATGCATGCAAATGGTGCTTTTGGTAGAACGCGCGCGTGGATTTCTACCAAACGACGTGAAAAGCATGCCGATGCTGCTCTTTTTAGCACCCGCACATGGATTTGTGCCAAAACGCGTTTTAAGCATGCGCATGCATCTTTTGGTAGACGCGGACGCAGTTTTCTGCAAAACCACACGATAGGCATGCAAATGGTGCTTTTGGCAGAACGCGCGCGTGGATTTCTACCAAACGACGTGAAAAGCATGCCGATGCTGCTCTTTTTAGCACCCGCACATGGATTTGTGCCAAAACGCGTTTTAAGCATGCGCATGCATCTTTTGGTAGACGCGGACGCAGTTTTCTGCAAAACCACACGATATGCATGCAAATGGTGCTTTTGGCAGAACGCGCGCGTGGATTTCTACCAAACGACGTGAAAAGCATGCCGATGCTGCTCTTTTTAACATCCGCACAAGGATTTGTGCCAAAGCGCGTTTTAAGCATGCGCATGCATCTTTTGGTAGACGCGGACGCAGTTTTCTGCAAAACCACACGATAGGCATGCAAATGGTGCTTTTGGCAGAACGCGCGCGTGGATTTCTACCAAACGACGTGAAAAGCATGCCGATGCTGCTCTTTTTAGCACCCGCACATGGATTTGTGCCAAAACGCGTTTTTAGCATGCACATGCATCTTTTGGTAGACGCGGACGCAGTTTTCTGCAAAACCACCCGATATGCATGCAAATGGTGCTTTTGGCAGAACGCGCGTGTGGATTTCTACCAAACGACGTGAAAAGCATGCCGATGCTGCTCTTTTTAGCACCCGCACATGGATTTGTGCCAAAACGCGTTTTAAGCATGCGCATGCATCTTTTGGTAGACGCGGACGCAGTTTTCTGCAAAACCACACGATATGCATGCAAATGGTGCTTTTGGCAGAACGCGCGCGTGGATTTCTACCAAACGACGTGAAAAGCATGCCGATGCTGCTCTTTTTAACATCCGCACATGGATTTGTGCCAAAGCGCGTTTTAAGCATGCGCATGCATCTTTTGGTAGACGCGGACGCAGTTTTCTGCAAAACCACACGATATGCATGCAAATGGTGCTTTTGGCAGAACGCGCGCGTGGATTTCTACCAAACGACGTGAAAAGCATGCCGATGCTGCTCTTTTTAACATCCGCACATGGATTTGTGCCAAAACGCGTTTTAAGCATGCGCATGCATCTTTTGGTAGACGCGGACGCAGTTTTCTGCAAAACCACACGATATGCATGCAAATGGTGCTTTTGGCAGAACGCGCGCGTGGATTTCTACCAAACGACGTGAAAAGCATGCCGATGCTGCTCTTTTTAACATCCGCACATGGATTTGTGCCAAAGCGCGTTTTAAGCATGCGCATGCATCTTTTGGTAGACGCGGACGCAGTTTTCTGCAAAACCACACGATAGGCATGCAAATGGTGCTTTTGGCAGCACGCGCGCGTGGATTTCTACCAAACGACGTGAAAAGCATGCCGATGCTGCTCTTTTTAGCACCCGCACATGGATTTGTGCCAAAACGCGTTTTTAGCATGCACATGCATCTTTTGGTAGACGCGGACGCAGTTTTCTGCAAAACCACACGATATGCATGCAAATGGTGCTTTTGGCAGAACGCGCGTGTGGATTTCTACCAAACGACGTGAAAAGCATGCCGATGCTGCTCTTTTTAGCACCCGCACATGGATTTGTGCCAAAACGCGTTTTAAGCATGCGCATGCATCTTTTGGTAGACGCGGACGCAGTTTTCTGCAAAACCACACGATATGCATGCAAATGGTGCTTTTGGCAGAACGCGCGCGTGGATTTCTACCAAACGACGTGAAAAGCATGCCGATGCTGCTCTTTTTAACATCCGCACATGGATTTGTGCCAAAGCGCGTTTTAAGCATGCGCATGCATCTTTTGGTAGACGCGGACGCAGTTTTCTGCAAAACCACACGATAGGCTTGCAAATGGCGCTTTTGGCAGAACGCGCGCGTGGATTTCTACCAAACGACGTGAAAAGCATGCCGATGCTGCTCTTTTTAGCACCCGCACATGGATTTGTGCCAAAACGCGTTTTAAGCATGCGCATGCATCTTTTGGTAGACGCGGACGCAGTTTTCTGCAAAACCACACGATATGCATGCAAATGGTGGTTTTGGCAGAACGCGCGCGTGGATTTCTACCAAACGACGTGAAAAGCATGCCGATGCTGCTCTTTTTAGCACCCGCACATGGATATGTGCCAAAACGCGTTTTTAGCATGCACATGCATCTTTTGGTAGACGCGGACGCAGTTTTCTGCAAAACCACACGATATGCATGCAAATGGTGCTTTTGGCAGAACGCGCGTGTGGATTTCTACCAAACGACGTGAAAAGCATGCCGATGCTGCTCTTTTTAGCACCCGCACATGGATTTGTGCCAAAACGCGTTTTAAGCATGCGCATGCATCTTTTGGTAGACGCGGACGCAGTTTTCTGCAAAACCACACGATATGCATGCAAATGGTGCTTTTGGCAGAACGCGCGCGTGGATTTCTACCAAACGACGTGAAAAGCATGCCGATGCTGCTCTTTTTAACATCCGCACATGGATTTGTGCCAAAGCGCGTTTTAAGCATGCGCATGCATCTTTTGGTAGACGCGGACGCAGTTTTCTGCAAAACCACACGATAGGCATGCAAATGGTGCTTTTGGCAGAACGCGCGTGTGTATTTCTACCAAACGACGTGAAAAGCATGCCGATGCTGCTCTTTTTAGCACCCGCACATGGATTTGTGCCAAAACGCGTTTTAAGCATGCGCATGCATCTTTTGGTAGACGCGGACGCAGTTTTCTGCAAAACCACACGATATGCATGCAAATGGTGCTTTTGGCAGAACGCGCGCGTGGATTTCTACCAAACGACGTGAAAAGCATGCCGATGCTGCTCTTTTTAACATCCGCACATGGATTTGTGCCAAAACGCGTTTTAAGCATGCGCATGCATCTTTTGGTAGACGCGGACGCAGTTTTCTGCAAAACCACACGATATGCATCCAAATGGTGCTTTTGGCAGAACGCGCGCGTGGATTTCTACCAAACGACGTGAAAAGCATGCCGATGCTGCTCTTTTTAACATCCGCACATGGATTTGTGCCAAAACGCGTTTTAAGCATGCGCATGCATCTTTTGGTAGACGCGGACGCAGTTTTCTGCAAAACCACACGATAGGCATGCAAATGGTGCTTTTGGCAGAACGCGCGCGTGGATTTCTACCAAACGACGTGAAAAGCATGCCGATGCTGCTCTTTTTAGCACCCGCACATGGATTTGTGCCAAAACGCGTTTTAAGCATGCGCATGCATCTTTTGGTAGACGCGGACGCAGTTTTCTGCAAAACCACACGATATGCATGCAAATGGTGCTTTTGGCAGAACGCGCGCGTGGATTTCTACCAAACGACGTGAAAAGCATGCCGATGCTGCTCTTTTTAACATCCGCACATGGATTTGTGCCAAAACGCGTTTTTAGCATGCACATGCATCTTTTGGTAGACGCGGACGCAGTTTTCTGCAAAACCACACGATATGCATGCAAATGGTGCTTTTGGCAGAACGCGCGTGTGGATTTCTACCAAACGACGTGAAAAGCATGCCGATGCTGCTCTTTTTAACATCCGCACATGGATTTGTGCCAAAGCGCGTTTTAAGCATGCGCATGCATCTTTTGGTAGACGCGGACGCAGTTTTCTGCAAAACTACACGATAGGCATGCAAATGGTGCTTTTGGCAGAACGCGCGTGTGGATTTCTACCAAACGACGTGAAAAGCATGCCGATGCTGCTCTTTTTAGCACCCGCACATGGATTTGTGCCAAAACGCGTTTTAAGCATGCGCATGCATCTTTTGGTAGACGCGGACGCAGTTTTCTGCAAAACCACACGATATGCATGCAAATGGTGCTTTTGGCAGAACGCGCGCGTGGATTTCTACCAAACGACGTGAAAAGCATGCCGATGCTGCTCTTTTTAACATCCGCACATGGATTTGTGCCAAAGCGCGTTTTAAGCATGCGCATGCATCTTTTGGTAGACGCGGACGCAGTTTTCTGCAAAACCACACGATAGGCATGCAAATGGTGCTTTTGGCAGAACACGCGTGTGGATTTCTACCAAACGACGTGAAAAGCATGCCGATGCTGCTCTTTTTAGCACCCGCACATGGATTTGTGCCAAAACGCGTTTTTAGTATGCACATGCATCTTTTGGTAGACGCGGACGCAGTTTTCTGCAAAACCACACGATATGCATGCAAATGGTGCTTTTGGCAGAACGCGCGCGTGGATTTCTACCAAACGACGTGAAAAGCATGCCGATGCTGCTCTTTTTAGCACCCGCACATGGATTTGTGCCAAAACGCGTTTTAAGCATGCGCATGCATCTTTTGGTAGACGCGGACGCAGTTTTCTGCAAAACCACACGATATGCATGCAAATGGTGCTTTTGGCAGAACGCGCGCGTGGATTTCTACCAAACGACGTGAAAAGCATGCCGATGCTGCTCTTTTTAACATCCGCACATGGATTTGTGCCAAAGCGCGTTTTAAGCATGCGCATGCATCTTTTGGTAGACGCGGACGCAGTTTTCTGCAAAACCACACGATAGGCATGCAAATGGTGCTTTTGGCAGAACGCGCGTGTGGATTTCTACCAAACGACGTGAAAAGCATGCCGATGCTGCTCTTTTTAGCACCCGCACATGGATTTGTGCCAAAACGCGTTTTAAGCATGCGCATGCATCTTTTGGTAGACGCGGACGCAGTTTTCTGCAAAACCACACGATATGCATGCAAATGGTGCTTTTGGCAGAACGCGCGCGTGGATTTCTACCAAACGACGTGAAAAGCATGCCGATGCTGCTCTTTTTAACATCCGCACATGGATTTGTGCCAAAGCGCGTTTTAAGCATGCGCATGCATCTTTTGGTAGACGCGGACGCAGTTTTCTGCAAAACCACACGATAGGCTTGCAAATGGCGCTTTTGGCAGAACGCGCGCGTGGATTTCTACCAAACGACGTGAAAAGCATGCCGATGCTGCTCTTTTTAGCACCCGCACATGGATTTGTGCCAAAACGCGTTTTAAGCATGCGCATGCATCTTTTGGTAGACGCGGACGCAGTTTTCTGCAAAACCACACGATATGCATGCAAATGGTGGTTTTGGCAGAACGCGCGCGTGGATTTCTACCAAACGACGTGAAAAGCATGCCGATGCTGCTCTTTTTAGCACCCGCACATGGATATGTGCCAAAACGCGTTTTTAGCATGCACATGCATCTTTTGGTAGACGCGGACGCAGTTTTCTGCAAAACCACACGATATGCATGCAAATGGTGCTTTTGGCAGAACGCGCGTGTGGATTTCTACCAAACGACGTGAAAAGCATGCCGATGCTGCTCTTTTTAGCACCCGCACATGGATTTGTGCCAAAACGCGTTTTAAGCATGCGCATGCATCTTTTGGTAGACGCGGACGCAGTTTTCTGCAAAACCACACGATATGCATGCAAATGGTGCTTTTGGCAGAACGCGCGCGTGGATTTCTACCAAACGACGTGAAAAGCATGCCGATGCTGCTCTTTTTAACATCCGCACATGGATTTGTGCCAAAGCGCGTTTTAAGCATGCGCATGCATCTTTTGGTAGACGCGGACGCAGTTTTCTGCAAAACCACACGATAGGCATGCAAATGGTGCTTTTGGCAGAACGCGCGTGTGTATTTCTACCAAGCGACGTGAAAAGCATGCCGATGCTGCTCTTTTTAGCACCCGCACATGGATTTGTGCCAAAACGCGTTTTAAGCATGCGCATGCATCTTTTGGTAGACGCGGACGCAGTTTTCTGCAAAACCACACGATATGCATGCAAATGGTGCTTTTGGCAGAACGCGCGCGTGGATTTCTACCAAACGACGTGAAAAGCATGCCGATGCTGCTCTTTTTAACATCCGCACATGGATTTGTGCCAAAACGCGTTTTAAGCATGCGCATGCATCTTTTGGTAGACGCGGACGCAGTTTTCTGCAAAACCACACGATATGCATCCAAATGGTGCTTTTGGCAGAACGCGCGCGTGGATTTCTACCAAACGACGTGAAAAGCATGCCGATGCTGCTCTTTTTAACATCCGCACATGGATTTGTGCCAAAACGCGTTTTAAGCATGCGCATGCATCTTTTGGTAGACGCGGACGCAGTTTTCTGCAAAACCACACGATAGGCATGCAAATGGTGCTTTTGGCAGAACGCGCGCGTGGATTTCTACCAAACGACGTGAAAAGCATGCCGATGCTGCTCTTTTTAGCACCCGCACATGGATTTGTGCCAAAACGCGTTTTAAGCATGCGCATGCATCTTTTGGTAGACGCGGACGCAGTTTTCTGCAAAACCACACGATATGCATGCAAATGGTGCTTTTGGCAGAACGCGCGCGTGGATTTCTACCAAACGACGTGAAAAGCATGCCGATGCTGCTCTTTTTAACATCCGCACATGGATTTGTGCCAAAACGCGTTTTTAGCATGCACATGCATCTTTTGGTAGACGCGGACGCAGTTTTCTACAAAACCACACGATATGCATGCAAATGGTGCTTTTGGCAGAACGCGCGTGTGGATTTCTACCAAACGACGTGAAAAGCATGCCGATGCTGCTCTTTTTAACATCCGCACATGGATTTGTGCCAAAGCGCGTTTTAAGCATGCGCATGCATCTTTTGGTAGACGCGGACGCAGTTTTCTGCAAAACTACACGATAGGCATGCAAATGGTGCTTTTGGCAGAACGCGCGTGTGGATTTCTACCAAACGACGTGAAAAGCATGCCGATGCTGCTCTTTTTAGCACCCGCACATGGATTTGTGCCAAAACGCGTTTTAAGCATGCGCATGCATCTTTTGGTAGACGCGGACGCAGTTTTCTGCAAAACCACACGATATGCATGCAAATGGTGCTTTTGGCAGAACGCGCGCGTGGATTTCTACCAAACGACGTGAAAAGCATGCCGATGCTGCTCTTTTTAACATCCGCACATGGATTTGTGCCAAAGCGCGTTTTAAGCATGCGCATGCATCTTTTGGTAGACGCGGACGCAGTTTTCTGCAAAACCACACGATAGGCATGCAAATGGTGCTTTTGGCAGAACACGCGTGTGGATTTCTACCAAACGACGTGAAAAGCATGCCGATGCTGCTCTTTTTAGCACCCGCACATGGATTTGTGCCAAAACGCGTTTTTAGTATGCACATGCATCTTTTGGTAGACGCGGACGCAGTTTTCTGCAAAACCACACGATATGCATGCAAATGGTGCTTTTGGCAGAACGCGCGCGTGGATTTCTACCAAACGACGTGAAAAGCATGCCGATGCTGCTCTTTTTAGCACCCGCACATGGATTTGTGCCAAAACGCGTTTTAAGCATGCGCATGCATCTTTTGGTAGACGCGGACGCAGTTTTCTGCAAAACCACACGATATGCATGCAAATGGTGCTTTTGGCAGAACGCGCGCGTGGATTTCTACCAAACGACGTGAAAAGCATGCCGATGCTGCTCTTTTTAACATCCGCACATGGATTTGTGCCAAAGCGCGTTTTAAGCATGCGCATGCATCTTTTGGTAGACGCGGACGCAGTTTTCTGCAAAACCACACGATAGGCATGCAAATGGTGCTTTTGGCAGAACGCGCGTGTGGATTTCTACCAAACGACGTGAAAAGCATGCCGATGCTGCTCTTTTTAGCACCCGCACATGGATTTGTGCCAAAACGCGTTTTAAGCATGCGCATGCATCTTTTGGTAGACGCGGACGCAGTTTTCTGCAAAACCACACGATATGCATGCAAATGGTGCTTTTGGCAGAACGCGCGCGTGGATTTCTACCAAACGACGTGAAAAGCATGCCGATGCTGCTCTTTTTAACATCCGCACATGGATTTGTGCCAAAACGCGTTTTAAGCATGCGCATGCATCTTTTGGTAGACGCGGACGCAGTTTTCTGCAAAACCACACGATAGGCATGCAAATGGTGCTTTTGGCAGAACGCGCGCGTGGATTTCTACCAAACGACGTGAAAAGCATGCCGATGCTGCTCTTTTTAGCACCCGCACATGGATTTGTGCCAAAACGCGTTTTTAGCATGCACATGCATCTTTTGGTAGACGCGGACGCAGTTTTCTGCAAAACCACACGATATGCATGCAAATGGTGCTTTTGGCAGAACGCGCGTGTGGATTTCTACCAAACGACGTGAAAAGCATGCCGATGCTGCTCTTTTTAACATCCGCACATGGATTTGTGCCAAAGCGCGTTTTAAGCATGCGCATGCATCTTTTGGTAGACGCGGACGCAGTTTTCTGCAAAACCACACGATAGGCATGCAAATGGTGCTTTTGGCAGAACGCGCGTGTGGATTTCTACCAAACGACGTGAAAAGCATGCCGATGCTGCTCTTTTTGGCACCCGCACATGGATTTGTGCCAAAACGCGTTTTAAGCATGCGCATGCATCTTTTGGTAGACGCGGACGCAGTTTTCTGCAAAACCACACGATATGCATGCAAATGGTGCTTTTGGCAGAAGGCGCGCGTGGATTTCTACCAAACGACGTGAAAAGCATGCCGATGCTGCTCTTTTTAACATCCGCACATGGATTTGTGCCAAAGCGCGTTTTAAGCATGCGCATGCATCTTTTGGTAGACGCGGACGCAGTTTTCTGCAAAACCACACGATAGGCATGCAAATGGTGCTTTTGGCAGAACGCGCGTGTGGATTTCTACCAAACGACGTGAAAAGCATGCCGATGCTGCTGTTTTTAGCACCCGCACATGGATTTGTGCCAAAACGCGTTTCAAGCTTGCGCATGCATCTTTCGGTAGACGCGGACGCAGTTTTCTGCAAAACCACACGATATGCATGCAAATGGTGCTTTTGGCAGAACGCGCGCGTGGATTTCTACCAAACGACGTGAAAAGCATGCCGATGCTGCTCTTTTTAACATCCGCACATGGATTTGTGCCAAAACGCGTTTTAAGCATGCGCATGCATCTTTTGGTAGACGCGGACGCAGTTTTCTGCAAAACCACACGATAGGCATGCAAATGGTGCTTTTGGCAGAACGCGCGCGTGGATTTCTACCAAACGACGTGAAAAGCATGCCGATGCTGCTCTTTTTAGCACCCGCACATGGATTTGTGCCAAAACGCGTTTTTAGCATGTACATGCATCTTTTGGTAGACGCGGACGCAGTTTTCTGCAAAACCACACGATATGCATGCAAATGGTGCTTTTGGCAGAACGCGCGTGTGGATTTCTACCAAACGACGTGAAAAGCATGCCGATGCTGCTCTTTTTAGCACACGCACATGGATTTGTGCCAAAACGCGTTTTAAGCATGCGCATGCATCTTTTGGTAGACGCGGACGCAGTTTTCTGCAAAACCACACGATATGCATGCAAATGGTGCTTTTGGCAGAACGCGCGCGTGGATTTCTACCAAACGACGTGAAAAGCATGCCGATGCTGCTCTTTTTAACATCCGCACATGGATTTGTGCCAAAGCGCGTTTTAAGCATGCGCATGCATCTTTTGGTAGACGCGGACGCAGTTTTCTGCAAAACCACACGATAGGCATGCAAATGGTGCTTTTGGCAGAACGCGCGTGTGGATTTCTACCAAACGACGTGAAAAGCATGCCGATGCTGCTCTTTTTAGCACCCGCACATGGATTTGTGCCAAAACGCGTTTTAAGCATGCGCATGCATCTTTTGGTAGACGCGGACGCAGTTTTCTGCAAAACCACACGATATGCATGCAAATGGTGCTTTTGGCAGAACGCGCGCGTGGATTTCTACCAAACGACGTGAAAAGCATGCCGATGCTGCTCTTTTTAACATCCGCACATGGATTTGTGCCAAAACGCGTTTTAAGCATGCGCATGCATCTTTTGGTAGACGCGGACGCAGTTTTCTGCAAAACCACACGATAGGCATGCAAATGGTGCTTTTCGCAGAACGCGCGCGTGGATTTCTACCAAACGACGTGAAAAGCATGCCGATGCTGCTCTTTTTAGCACCCGCACATGGATTTGTGCCAAAACGCGTTTTTAGCATGCACATGCATCTTTTGGTAGACGCGGACGCAGTTTTCTGCAAAACCACACGATATGCATGCAAATGGTGCTTTTGGCAGAACGCGCGTGTGGATTTCTACCAAACGACGTGAAAAGCATGCCGATGCTGCTCTTTTTAACATCCGCACATGGATTTGTGCCAAAGCGCGTTTTAAGCATGCGCATGCATCTTTTGGTAGACGCGGACGCAGTTTTCTGCAATACCACACGATAGGCATGCAAATGGTGCTTTTGGCAGAACGCGCGTGTGGATTTCTACCAAACGACGTGAAAAGCATGCCGATGCTGCTCTTTTTAGCACCCGCACATGGATTTGTGCCAAAACGCGTTTTAAGCATGCGCATGCATCTTTTGGTAGACGCGGACGCAGTTTTCTGCAAAACCACACGATATGCATGCAAATGGTGCTTTTGGCAGAAGGCGCGCGTGGATTTCTACCAAACGACGTGAAAAGCATGCCGATGCTGCTCTTTTTAACATCCGCACATGGATTTGTGCCAAAGCGCGTTTTAAGCATGCGCATGCATCTTTTGGTAGACGCGGACGCAGTTTTCTGCAAAACCACACGATAGGCATGCAAATGGTGCTTTTGGCAGAACGCGCGTGTGGATTTCTACCAAACGACGTGAAAAGCATGCCGATGCTGCTCTTTTTAGCACCCGCACATGGATTTGTGCCAAAACGCGTTTTTAGCATGCACATGCATCTTTTGGTAGACGCGGACGCAGTTTTCTGCAAAACCACACGATATGCATGCAAATGGTGCTTTTGGCAGAACGCGCGTGTGGATTTCTACCAAACGACGTGAAAAGCATGCCGATGCTGCTCTTTTTAGCACCCGCACATGGATTTGTGCCAAAACGCGTTTTAAGCATGCGCATGCATCTTTTGGTAGACGCGGACGCAGTTTTCTGCAAAACCACACGATAGGCATGCAAATGGTGCTTTTGGCAGAACGCGCGTGTGGATTTCTACCAAACGACGTGAAAAGCATGCCGATGCTGCTCTTTTTAGCACCCGCACATGGATTTGTGCCAAAACGCGTTTTAAGCATGCG
>NW_027460810.1:0-23267 GCF_050947875.1 Dermacentor variabilis | reverse complement strand
TTGCATGCCTATCGTGTGGTTTTGCAGAAAACTGCGTCCGCGTCTACCAAAAGATGCATGCGCATGCTTAAAACGCGTTTTGGCACAAATCCATGTGCGGATGTTAAAAAGAGCAGCATCGGCATGCTTTTCACGTCGTTTGGTAGAAATCCACACGCGCGTTCTGCCAAAAGCACCATTTGCATGCATATCGTGTGGTTTTGCAGAAAACTGCGTCCGCGTCTACCAAAAGATGCATGCGCATGCTTAAAACGCGTTTTGGCACAAATCCATGTGCGGGTGCTAAAAAGAGCAGCATCGGCATGCTTTTCACGTCGTTTGGTAGAAATCCACACGCGCGTTCTGCCAAAAGCACCATTTGCATGCATATCGTGTGGTTTTGCAGAAAACTGCGTCCGCGTCTACCAAAAGATGCATGTGCATGCTAAAAACGCGTTTTGGCACAAATCCATGTGCGGATGTTAAAAAGAGCAGCATCGGCATGCTTTTCACGTCGTTTGGTAGAAATCCACGCGCGCGTTCTGCCAAAAGCACCATTTGCATGCATATCGTGTGGTTTTGCAGAAAACTGCGTCCGCGTCTACCAAAAGATGCATGTGCATGCTAAAACGCGTTTTGGCGCAAATCCATGTGCGGATGTTAAAAAGAGCAGCATCGGCATGCTTTTCACGTCGTTTGGTAGAAATCCACGCGCGCGTTCTGCCAAAAGCACCATTTGCATGCATATCGTGTGGTTTTGCAGAAAACTGCGTCCGCGTCTACCAAAAGATGCATGCGCATGCTTAAAACGCGTTTTGGCACAAATCCATGTGCGGATGGTAAAAAGAGCAGCATCGGCATGCTTTTCACGTCGTTTGGTAGAAATCCACGCGCGCGTTCTGCCAAAAGCACCATTTGCATGCCTATCGTGTGGTTTTGCAGAAAACTGCGTCCGCGTCTACCAAAAGATGCATGCGCATGCTTAAAACGCGTTTTGGCACAAATCCATGTGCGGATGTTAAAAAGAGCAGCATCGGCATGCTTTTCACGTCGTTTGGTAGAAATCCACACGCGCGTTCTGCCAAAAGCACCATTTGCATGCATATCGTGTGGTTTTGCAGAAAACTGCGTCCGCGTCTACCAAAAGATGCATGCACATGCTTAAAACGCGTTTTGGCACAAATCTATGTGCGGGGCTAAAAAGAGCAGCATCGGCATGCTTTTCACGTCGTTTGGTAGAAATCCACACGCGCGTTCTGCAAAAGCACCATTTGCATGCATATCGTGTGGTTTTGCAGAAAACTGCGTCCGCGTCTACCAAAAGATGCATGTGCATGCTAAAAACGCGTTTTGGCACAAATCCATGTGCGGATGTTAAAAAGAGCAGCATCGGCATGCTTTTCACGTCGTTTGGTAGAAATCCACGCGCGCGTTCTGCCAAAAGCACCATTTGCATGCATATCGTGTGGTTTTGCAGAAAACTGCGTCCGCGTCTACCAAAAGATGCATGCGCATGCTTAAAACGCGTTTTGGCACAAATCCATGTGCGGGTGCTAAAAAGAGCAGCATCGGCATGCTTTTCACGTCGTTTGGTAGAAATCCACACGCGCGTTCTGCCAAAGCACCATTTGCATGCATATCGTGTGGTTTTGCAGAAAACTGCGTCCGCGTCTACCAAAAGATGCATGTGCATGCTAAAAACGCGTTTTGGCACAAATCCATGTGCGGATGTTAAAAAGAGCAGCATCGGCATGCTTTTCACGTCGTTTGGTAGAAATCCACGCGCGCGTTCTGCCAAAAGCACCATTTGCATGCATATCGTGTGGTTTTGCAGAAAACTGCGTCCGCGTCTACCAAAAGATGCATGCGCATGCTTAAAACGCGTTTTGGCACAAATCCATGTGCGGATGGTAAAAAGAGCAGCATCGGCATGCTTTTCACGTCGTTTGGTAGAAATCCACGCGCGCGTTCTGCCAAAAGCACCATTTGCATGCCTATCGTGTGGTTTTGCAGAAAACTGCGTCCGCGTCTACCAAAAGATGCATGCACATGCTTAAAACGCGTTTTGGCACAAATCCATGTGCGGGTGCTAAAAAGAGCAGCATCGGCATGCTTTTCACGTCGTTTGGTAGAAATCCACACGCGCGTTCTGCCAAAAGCACCATTTGCATGCATATCGTGTGGTTTTGCAGAAAACTGCGTCCGCGTCTACCAAAAGATGCATGTGCATGCTAAAAACGCGTTTTGGAAAAAATCCATGTGCGGATGTTAAAAAGAGCAGCATCGGCATGCTTTTCACGTCGTTTGGTAGAAATCCACGCGCGCGTTCTGCCAAAAGCACCATTTGCATGCATATCGTGTGGTTTTGCAGAAAACTGCGTCCGCGTCTACCAAAAGATGCATGCGCATGCTTAAAACGCGTTTTGGCACAAATCCATGTGCGGATGTTAAAAAGAGCAGCATCGGCATGCTTTTCACGTCGTTTGGTAGAAATCCACGCGCGCGTTCTGCCAAAAGCACCATTTGCATGCCTATCGTGTGGTTTTGCAGAAAACTGCGTCCGCGTCTACCAAAAGATGCATGCGCATGCTTAAAACGCGTTTTGGCACAAATCCATGTGCGGATGTTAAAAAGAGCAGCATCGGCATGCTTTTCACGTCGTTTGGTAGAAATCCACGCGCGCGTTCTGCCAAAAGCACCATTTGCATGCATATCGTGTGGTTTTGCAGAAAACTGCGTCCGCGTCTACCAAAAGATGCATGCGCATGCTTAAAACGCGTTTTGGCACAAATCCATGTGCGGATGGTAAAAAGAGCAGCATCGGCATGCTTTTCACGTCGTTGGTAGAAATCCACGCGCGCGTTCTGCCAAAAGCACCATTTGCATGCCTATCGTGTGGTTTTGCAGAAAACTGCGTCCGCGTCTACCAAAAGATGCATGCGCATGCTTAAAACGCGTTTTGGCACAAATACATGTGCGGATGTTAAAAAGAGCAGCATCGGCATGCTTTTCACGTCGTTTGGTAGAAATCCACACGCGCGTTCTGCCAAAAGCACCATTTGCATGCATATCGTGTGGTTTTGCAGAAAACTGCGTCCGCGTCTACCAAAAGATGCATGCACATGCTTAAAACGCGTTTTGGCACAAATCCATGTGCGGGTGCTAAAAAGAGCAGCATCGGCATGCTTTTCACGTCGTTTGGTAGAAATCCACACGCGCGTTCTGCCAAAAGCACCATTTGCATGCATATCGTGTGGTTTTGCAGAAAACTGCGTCCGCGTCTACCAAAAGATGCATGTGCATGCTAAAAACGCGTTTTGGAAAAAAATCCATGTGCGGATGTTAAAAAGAGCAGCATCGGCATGCTTTTCACGTCGTTTGGTAGAAATCCACGCGCGCGTTCTGCCAAAAGCACCATTTGCATGCATATCGTGTGGTTTTGCAGAAAACTGCGTCCGCGTCTACCAAAAGATGCATGCGCATGCTTAAAACGCGTTTTGGCACAAATCCATGTGCGGATGTTAAAAAGAGCAGCATCGGCATGCTTTTCACGTCGTTTGGTAGAAATCCACGCGCGCGTTCTGCCAAAAGCACCATTTGCATGCCTATCGTGTGGTTTTGCAGAAAACTGCGTCCGCGTCTACCAAAAGATGCATGCGCATGCTTAAAACGCGTTTTGGCACAAATCCATGTGCGGATGTTAAAAAGAGCAGCATCGGCATGCTTTTCACGTCGTTTGGTAGAAATCCACACGCGCGTTCTGCCAAAAGCACCATTTGCATGCATATCGTGTGGTTTTGCAGAAAACTGCGTCCGCGTCTACCAAAAGATGCATGCGCATGCTTAAAACGCGTTTTGGCACAAATCCATGTGCGGGTGCTAAAAAGAGCAGCATCGGCATGCTTTTCACGTCGTTTGGTAGAAATCCACACGCGCGTTCTGCCAAAAGCACCATTTGCATGCATATCGTGTGGTTTTGCAGAAAACTGCGTCCGCGTCTACCAAAAGATGCATGTGCATGCTAAAAACGCGTTTTGGCACAAATCCATGTGCGGATGTTAAAAAGAGCAGCATCGGCATGCTTTTCACGTCGTTTGGTAGAAATCCACGCGCGCGTTCTGCCAAAAGCACCATTTGCATGCATATCGTGTGGTTTTGCAGAAAACTGCGTCCGCGTCTACCAAAAGATGCATGCGCATGCTTAAAACGCGTTTTGGCACAAATCCATGTGCGGGTGCTAAAAAGAGCAGCATCGGCATGCTTTTCACGTCGTTTGGTAGAAATCCACACGCGCGTTCTGCCAAAAGCACCATTTGCATGCATATCGTGTGGTTTTGCAGAAAACTGCGTCCGCGTCTACCAAAAGATGCATGCGCATGCTTAAAACGCGTTTTGGCACAAATCCATGTGCGGATGTTAAAAAGAGCAGCATCGGCATGCTTTTCACGTCGTTTGGTAGAAATCCACGCGCGCGTTCTGCCAAAACCACCATTTGCATGCATATCGTGTGGTTTTGCAGAAAACTGCGTCCGCATCTACCAAAAGATGCATGCGCATGCTTAAAACGCGTTTTGGCACAAATCCATGTGCGGGTGCTAAAAAGAGCAGCATCGGCATGCTTTTCACGTCGTTTGGTAGAAATCCACACGCGCGTTCTGCCAAAAGCACCATTTGCATGCATATCGTGTGGTTTTGCAGAAAACTGCGTCCGCGTCTACCAAAAGATGCATGTGCATGCTAAAAACGCGTTTTGGCACAAATCCATGTGCGGATGTTAAAAAGAGCAGCATCGGCATGCTTATCACGTCGTTTGGTAGAAATCCACACGCGCGTTCTGCCAAAAGCACCATTTGCATGCATATCGTGTGGTTTTGCAGAAAACTGCGTCCGCGTCTACCAAAAGATGCATGCGCATGCTTAAAACGCGCTTTGGCACAAATCCATGTGCGGATGTTAAAAAGAGCAGCATCGGCATGCTTTTCACGTCGTTTGGTAGAAATCCACACGCGCGTTCTGCGAAAAGCACCATTTGCATGCATATCGTGTGGTTTTGCAGAAAACTGCGTCCGCGTCTACCAAAAGATGCATGTGCATGCTAAAAACGCGTTTTGGCACAAATCCATGTGCGGATGTTAAAAAGAGCAGCATCGGCATGCTTTTCACGTCGTTTGGTAGAAATCCACACGCGCGTTCTGCCAAAAGCACCATTTGCATGCATATCGTGTGGTTTTGCAGAAAACTGCGTCCGCGTCTACCAAAAGATGCATGCGCATGCTTAAAACGCGCTTTGGCACAAATCCATGTGCGGATGTTAAAAAGAGCAGCATCGGCATGCTTTTCACGTCGTTTGGTAGAAATCCACGCGCGCGTTCTGCCAAAAGCACCATTTGCATGCATATCGTGTGGTTTTGCAGAAAACTGCGTCCGCGTCTACCAAAAGATGCATGCGCATGCTTAAAACGCGTTTTGGCACAAATCCATGTGCGGGTGCTAAAAAGAGCAGCATCGGCATGCTTTTCACGTCGTTTGGTAGAAATCCACGCGCGCGTTCTGCCAAAAGCACCATTTGCATGCATATCGTGTGGTTTTGCAGAAAACTGCGTCCGCGTCTACCAAAAGATGCATGCGCATGCTTAAAACGCGTTTCGGCACAAATCCATGTGCGGGTGCTAAAAAGAGCAGCATCGGCATGCTTTTCACGTCGTTTGGTAGAAATCCACGCGCGCGTTCTGCCAAAAGCACCATTTGCATGCCTATCGTGTGGTTTTGCAGAAAACTGCGTCCGCGTCTACCAATAGATGCATGCGCATGCTTAAAACGCGCTTTGGCACAAATCCATGTGTGGATGTTAAAAAGAGCAGCATCGGCATGCTTTTCACGTCGTTTGGTAGAAATCCACGCGCGCGTTCTGCCAAAAGCACCATTTGCATGCATATCGTGTGGTTTTGCAGAAAACTGCGTCCGCGTCTACCAAAAGATGCATGCGCATGCTTAAAACGCGTTTTGGCACAAATCCATGTGCGGATGTTAAAAAGAGCAGCATCGGCATGCTTTTCACGTCGTTTGGTAGAAATCCACGCGTGCGTTCTGCCAAAAGCACCATTTGCATGCCTATCGTGTGGTTTTGCAGAAAACTGCGTCCGCGTCTACCAAAGATGCATGCGCATGCTTAAAACGCGTTTTGGCACAAATCCATGTGCGGGTGCTAAAAAGAGCAGCATCGGCATGCTTTTCACGTCGTTTGGTAGAAATCCACGCGCGCGTTCTGCCAAAAGCACCATTTGCATGCCTATCGTGTGGTTGTGCAGAAAACTGCGTCCGCGTCTACCAAAAGATGCATGCGCATGCTTAAAACGCGTTTTGGCACAAATCCATGTGCGGATGTTAAAAAGAGCAGCATCGGCATGCTTTTCACGTCGTTTGGTAGAAATCCACGCGCGCGTTCTGCCAAAAGCACCATTTGCATGCATATCGTGTGGTTTTGCAGAAAACTGCGTCCGCGTCTACCAAAAGATGCATGCGCATCTTAAAACGCGCTTTGGCACAAATCCATGTGCGGATGTTAAAAAGAGCAGCATCGGCATGCTTTTCACGTCGTTTGGTAGAAATCCACGCGCGCGTTCTGCCAAAAGCACCATTTGCGTGCATATCGTGTGGTTTTGCAGAAAACTGGGTCCGCGTCTACCAAAAGATGCATGCGCATGCTTAAAACGCGTTTTGGCACAAATCCATGTGCGGGTGCTAAAAAGAGCAGCATCGGCATGCTTTTCACGTCGTTTGGTAGAAATCCACGCGCGCGTTCTGCCAAAAGCACCATTTGCATGCCTATCGTGTGGTTTTGCAGAAAACTGCGTCCGCGTCTACCAAAAGATGCATGCGCATGCTTAAAACGCGTTTTGGCACAAATCCATGTGCGGATGTTAAAAAGAGCAGCATCGGCATGCTTTTCACGTCGTTTGGTAGAAATCCACACGCGCGTTCTGCCAAAAGCACCATTTGCATGCATATCGTGTGGTTTTGCAGAAAACTGCGTCCGCGTCTACCAAAAGATGCATGCGCATGCTTAAAACGCGTTTTGGCACAAATCCATGTGCGGGTGCTAAAAAGAGCAGCATCGGCATGCTTTTCACGTCGTTTGGTAGAAATCCACACGCGCGTTCTGCCAAAAGCACCATTTGCATGCATATCGTGTGGTTTTGCAGAAAACTGCGTCCGCGTCTACCAAAAGATGCATGTGCATGCTAAAAACGCGTTTTGGCACAAATCCATGTGCGGATGTTAAAAAGAGCAGCATCGGCATGCTTTTCACGTCGTTTGGTAGAAATCCACGCGCGCGTTCTGCCAAAAGCACCATTTGCATGCATATCGTGTGGTTTTGCAGAAAACTGCGTCCGCGTCTACCAAAAGATGCATGCGCATGCTTAAAACGCGTTTTGGCACAAATCCATGTGCGGGTGCTAAAAAGAGCAGCATCGGCATGCTTTTCACGTCGTTTGGTAGAAATCCACACGCGCGTTCTGCCAAAAGCACCATTTGCATGCATATCGTGTGGTTTTGCAGAAAACTGCGTCCGCGTCTACCAAAAGATGCATGCGCATGCTTAAAACGCGTTTTGGCACAAATCCATGTGCGGATGTTAAAAAGAGCAGCATCGGCATGCTTTTCACGTCGTTTGGTAGAAATCCACGCGCGCGTTCTGCCAAAACCACCATTTGCATGCATATCGTGTGGTTTTGCAGAAAACTGCGTCCGCATCTACCAAAAGATGCATGCGCATGCTTAAAACGCGTTTTGGCACAAATCCATGTGCGGGTGCTAAAAAGAGCAGCATCGGCATGCTTTTCACGTCGTTTGGTAGAAATCCACACGCGCGTTCTGCCAAAAGCACCATTTGCATGCATATCGTGTGGTTTTGCAGAAAACTGCGTCCGCGTCTACCAAAAGATGCATGTGCATGCTAAAAACGCGTTTTGGCACAAATCCATGTGCGGATGTTAAAAAGAGCAGCATCGGCATGCTTATCACGTCGTTTGGTAGAAATCCACACGCGCGTTCTGCCAAAAGCACCATTTGCATGCATATCGTGTGGTTTTGCAGAAAACTGCGTCCGCGTCTACCAAAAGATGCATGCGCATGCTTAAAACGCGCTTTGGCACAAATCCATGTGCGGATGTTAAAAAGAGCAGCATCGGCATGCTTTTCACGTCGTTTGGTAGAAATCCACACGCGCGTTCTGCGAAAAGCACCATTTGCATGCATATCGTGTGGTTTTGCAGAAAACTGCGTCCGCGTCTACCAAAAGATGCATGTGCATGCTAAAAACGCGTTTTGGCACAAATCCATGTGCGCATGTTAAAAAGAGCAGCATCGGCATGCTTTTCACGTCGTTTGGTAGAAATCCACACGCGCGTTCTGCCAAAAGCACCATTTGCATGCATATCGTGTGGTTTTGCAGAAAACTGCGTCCGCGTCTACCAAAAGATGCATGCGCATGCTTAAAACGCGCTTTGGCACAAATCCATGTGCGGATGTTAAAAAGAGCAGCATCGGCATGCTTTTCACGTCGTTTGGTAGAAATCCACGCGCGCGTTCTGCCAAAAGCACCATTTGCATGCATATCGTGTGGTTTTGCAGAAAACTGCGTCCGCGTCTACCAAAAGATGCATGCGCATGCTTAAAACGCGTTTTGGCACAAATCCATGTGCGGGTGCTAAAAAGAGCAGCATCGGCATGCTTTTCACGTCGTTTGGTAGAAATCCACGCGCGCGTTCTGCCAAAAGCACCATTTGCATGCATATCGTGTGGTTTTGCAGAAAACTGCGTCCGCGTCTACCAAAAGATGCATGCGCATGCTTAAAACGCGTTTCGGCACAAATCCATGTGCGGGTGCTAAAAAGAGCAGCATCGGCATGCTTTTCACGTCGTTTGGTAGAAATCCACGCGCGCGTTCTGCCAAAAGCACCATTTGCATGCCTATCGTGTGGTTTTGCAGAAAACTGCGTCCGCGTCTACCAATAGATGCATGCGCATGCTTAAAACGCGCTTTGGCACAAATCCATGTGTGGATGTTAAAAAGAGCAGCATCGGCATGCTTTTCACGTCGTTTGGTAGAAATCCACGCGCGCGTTCTGCCAAAAGCACCATTTGCATGCATATCGTGTGGTTTTGCAGAAAACTGCGTCCGCGTCTACCAAAAGATGCATGCGCATGCTTAAAACGCGTTTTGGCACAAATCCATGTGCGGATGTTAAAAAGAGCAGCATCGGCATGCTTTTCACGTCGTTTGGTAGAAATCCACGCGTGCGTTCTGCCAAAAGCACCATTTGCATGCCTATCGTGTGGTTTTGCAGAAAACTGCGTCCGCGTCTACCAAAGATGCATGCGCATGCTTAAAACGCGTTTTGGCACAAATCCATGTGCGGGTGCTAAAAAGAGCAGCATCGGCATGCTTTTCACGTCGTTTGGTAGAAATCCACGCGCGCGTTCTGCCAAAAGCACCATTTGCATGCCTATCGTGTGGTTGTGCAGAAAACTGCGTCCGCGTCTACCAAAAGATGCATGCGCATGCTTAAAACGCGTTTTGGCACAAATCCATGTGCGGATGTTAAAAAGAGCAGCATCGGCATGCTTTTCACGTCGTTTGGTAGAAATCCACGCGCGCGTTCTGCCAAAAGCACCATTTGCATGCATATCGTGTGGTTTTGCAGAAAACTGCGTCCGCGTCTACCAAAAGATGCATGCGCATCTTAAAACGCGCTTTGGCACAAATCCATGTGCGGATGTTAAAAAGAGCAGCATCGGCATGCTTTTCACGTCGTTTGGTAGAAATCCACGCGCGCGTTCTGAAAAAAGCACCATTTGCGTGCATATCGTGTGGTTTTGCAGAAAACTGGGTCCGCGTCTACCAAAAGATGCATGCGCATGCTTAAAACGCGTTTTGGCACAAATCCATGTGCGGGTGCTAAAAAGAGCAGCATCGGCATGCTTTTCACGTCGTTTGGTAGAAATCCACGCGCGCGTTCTGCCAAAAGCACCATTTGCATGCCTATCGTGTGGTTTTGCAGAAAACTGCGTCCGCGTCTACCAAAAGATGCATGCGCATGCTTAAAACGCGTTTTGGCACAAATCCATGTGCGGATGTTAAAAAGAGCAGCATCGGCATGCTTTTCACGTCGTTTGGTAGAAATCCACGCGCGCGTTCTGCCAAAAGCACCATTTGCATGCATATCGTGTGGTTTTGCAGAAAACTGCGTCCGCGTCTACCAAAAGATGCATGTGCATGCTAAAAACGCGTTTTGGCACAAATCCATGTGCGGGTGCTAAAAAGAGCAGCATCGGCATGCTTTTCACGTCGTTTGGTAGAAATCCACGCGCGCGTTCTGCCAAAAGCACCATTTGCATGCATATCGTGTGGTTTTGCAGAAAACTGCGTCCGCGTCTACCAAAAGATGCATGCGCATGCTTAAAACGCGCTTTGGCACAAATCCATGTGCGGATGTTAAAAAGAGCAGCATCGGCATGCTTTTCACGTCGTTTGGTAGAAATCCACGCGCGCGTTCTGCCAAAAGCACCATTTGCATGCATATCGTGTGGTTTTGCAGAAAACTGCGTCCGCGTCCACCAAAAGATGCATGCGCATGCTTAAAACGCGTTTTGGCACAAATCCATGTGCGGATTTTAAAAAGAGCAGCATCGGCATGCTTTTCACGTCGTTTGGTAGAAATCCACGCGCGCGTTCTGCCAAAAGCACCATTTGCATGCCTATCGTGTGGTTTTGCAGAAAACTGCGTCCGCGTCTACCAAAAGATGCATGCGCATGCTTAAAACGCGTTTTGGCAAAAATCCATGTGCGGATGGTAAAAAGAGCAGCATCGGCATGCTTTTCACGTCGTTTGGTAGAAATCCACACGCGCGTTCTGCCAAAAGCACCATTTGCATGCATATCGTGTGGTTTTGCAGAAAACTGCGTCCGCGTCTACCAAAAGATGCATGCGCATGCTTAAAACGCGTTTTGGCACAAATCCATGTGCGGGTGCTAAAAAGAGCAGCATCGGCATGCTTTTCACGTCGTTTGGTAGAAATCCACACGCGCGTTCTGCCAAAAGCACCATTTGCATGCATATCGTGTGGTTTTGCAGAAAACTGCGTCCGCGTCTACCAAAAGATGCATGTGCATGCTAAAAACACGTTTTGGCACAAATCCATGTGCGGATGTTAAAAAGAGCAGCATCGGCATGCTTTTCACGTCGTTTGGTAGAAATCCACACGCGCGTTCTGCCAAAAGCACCATTTGCATGCATATCGTGTGGTTTTGCAGAAAACTGCGTCCGCGTCTACCAAAAGATGCATGCGCATGCTTAAAACGCGTTTTGGCACAAATCCATGTGCGGATGTTAAAAAAAGCAGCATCGGCATGCTTTTCACGTCGTTTGGTAGAAATCCACGCGCGCGTTCTGCCAAAAGCACCATTTGCATGCATATCGTGTGGTTTTGCAGAAAACTGCGTCCGCGTGTACCAAAAGATGCATGTGCATGCTAAAAACGCGTTTTGGCACAAATCCATGTGCGGATGTTAAAAAGAGCAGCATCGGCATGCTTTTCACGTCGTTTGGTAGAAATCCACGCGCGCGTTCTGCCAAAAGCACCATTTGCATGCATATCGTGTGGTTTTGCAGAAAACTGCGTCCGCGTCTACCAAAAGATGCATGCGCATGCTTAAAACGCGTTTTGGCACAAATCCATGTGCGGATGTTAAAAAGAGCAGCATCGGCATGCTTTTCACGTCGTTTGGTAGAAATCCACACGCGCGTTCTGCCAAAAGCACCATTTGCATGCATATCGTGTGGTTTTGCAGAAAACTGCGTCCGCGTCTACCAAAAGATGCATGCGCATGCTTAAAACGCGTTTTGGCACAAATCCATGTGCGGGTGCTAAAAAGAGCAGCATCGGCATGCTTTTCACGTCGTTTGGTAGAAATCCACACGCGCGTTCTGCCAAAAGCACCATTTGCATGCATATCGTGTGGTTTTGCAGAAAACTCCGTCCGCGTCTACCAAAAGATGCATGTGCATGCTAAAAACGCGTTTTGGCACAAATCCATGTGCGGATGTTAAAAAGAGCAGCATCGGCATGCTTTTCACGTCGTTTGGTAGAAATCCACGCGCGCCTTCTGCCAAAAGCACCATTTGCATGCATATCGTGTGGTTTTGCAGAAAACTGCGTCCGCGTCTACCAAAAGATGCATGCGCATGCTTAAAACGCGTTTTGGCACAAATCCATGTGCGGGTGCTAAAAAGAGCAGCATCGGCATGCTTTTCACGTCGTTTGGTAGAAATCCACACGCGCGTTCTGCCAAAAGCACCATTTGCATGCATATCGTGTGGTTTTGCAGAAAACTGCGTCCGCGTCTACCAAAAGATGCATGTGCATGCTAAAAACGCGTTTTGGCACAAATCCATGTGCGGATGTTAAAAAGAGCAGCATCGGCATGCTTTTCACGTCGTTTGGTAGAAATCCACGCGCGCGTTCTGCCAAAAGCACCATTTGCATGCATATCGTGTGGTTTTGCAGAAAACTGCGTCCGCGTCTACCAAAAGATGCATGCGCATGCTTAAAACGCGTTTTGGCACAAATCCATGTGCGGGTGCTAAAAAGAGCAGCATCGGCATGCTTTTCACGTCGTTTGGTAGAAATCCACACGCGCGTTCTGCCAAAAGCACCATTTGCATGCATATCGTGTGGTTTTGCAGAAAACTGCGTCCGCGTCTACCAAAAGATGCATGCGCATGCTTAAAACGCGTTTTGGCACAAATCCATGTGCGGATGTTAAAAAGAGCAGCATCGGCATGCTTTTCACGTCGTTTGGTAGAAATCCACGCGCGCGTTCTGCCAAAACCACCATTTGCATGCATATCGTGTGGTTTTGCAGAAAACTGCGTCCGCATCTACCAAAAGATGCATGCGCATGCTTAAAACGCGTTTTGGCACAAATCCATGTGCGGGTGCTAAAAAGAGCAGCATCGGCATGCTTTTCACGTCGTTTGGTAGAAATCCACACGCGCGTTCTGCCAAAAGCACCATTTGCATGCATATCGTGTGGTTTTGCAGAAAACTGCGTCCGCGTCTACCAAAAGATGCATGTGCATGCTAAAAACGCGTTTTGGCACAAATCCATGTGCGGATGTTAAAAAGAGCAGCATCGGCATGCTTATCACGTCGTTTGGTAGAAATCCACACGCGCGTTCTGCCAAAAGCACCATTTGCATGCATATCGTGTGGTTTTGCAGAAAACTGCGTCCGCGTCTACCAAAAGATGCATGCGCATGCTTAAAACGCGCTTTGGCACAAATCCATGTGCGGATGTTAAAAAGAGCAGCATCGGCATGCTTTTCACGTCGTTTGGTAGAAATCCACACGCGCGTTCTGCGAAAAGCACCATTTGCATGCATATCGTGTGGTTTTGCAGAAAACTGCGTCCGCGTCTACCAAAAGATGCATGTGCATGCTAAAAACGCGTTTTGGCACAAATCCATGTGCGGATGTTAAAAAGAGCAGCATCGGCATGCTTTTCACGTCGTTTGGTAGAAATCCACACGCGCGTTCTGCCAAAAGCACCATTTGCATGCATATCGTGTGGTTTTGCAGAAAACTGCGTCCGCGTCTACCAAAAGATGCATGCGCATGCTTAAAACGCGCTTTGGCACAAATCCATGTGCGGATGTTAAAAAGAGCAGCATCGGCATGCTTTTCACGTCGTTTGGTAGAAATCCACGCGCGCGTTCTGCCAAAAGCACCATTTGCATGCATATCGTGTGGTTTTGCAGAAAACTGCGTCCGCGTCTACCAAAAGATGCATGCGCATGCTTAAAACGCGTTTTGGCACAAATCCATGTGCGGGTGCTAAAAAGAGCAGCATCGGCATGCTTTTCACGTCGTTTGGTAGAAATCCACGCGCGCGTTCTGCCAAAAGCACCATTTGCATGCATATCGTGTGGTTTTGCAGAAAACTGCGTCCGCGTCTACCAAAAGATGCATGCGCATGCTTAAAACGCGTTTCGGCACAAATCCATGTGCGGGTGCTAAAAAGAGCAGCATCGGCATGCTTTTCACGTCGTTTGGTAGAAATCCACGCGCGCGTTCTGCCAAAAGCACCATTTGCATGCCTATCGTGTGGTTTTGCAGAAAACTGCGTCCGCGTCTACCAATAGATGCATGCGCATGCTTAAAACGCGCTTTGGCACAAATCCATGTGTGGATGTTAAAAAGAGCAGCATCGGCATGCTTTTCACGTCGTTTGGTAGAAATCCACGCGCGCGTTCTGCCAAAAGCACCATTTGCATGCATATCGTGTGGTTTTGCAGAAAACTGCGTCCGCGTCTACCAAAAGATGCATGCGCATGCTTAAAACGCGTTTTGGCACAAATCCATGTGCGGATGTTAAAAAGAGCAGCATCGGCATGCTTTTCACGTCGTTTGGTAGAAATCCACGCGTGCGTTCTGCCAAAAGCACCATTTGCATGCCTATCGTGTGGTTTTGCAGAAAACTGCGTCCGCGTCTACCAAAGATGCATGCGCATGCTTAAAACGCGTTTTGGCACAAATCCATGTGCGGGTGCTAAAAAGAGCAGCATCGGCATGCTTTTCACGTCGTTTGGTAGAAATCCACGCGCGCGTTCTGCCAAAAGCACCATTTGCATGCCTATCGTGTGGTTGTGCAGAAAACTGCGTCCGCGTCTACCAAAAGATGCATGCGCATGCTTAAAACGCGTTTTGGCACAAATCCATGTGCGGATGTTAAAAAGAGCAGCATCGGCATGCTTTTCACGTCGTTTGGTAGAAATCCACGCGCGCGTTCTGCCAAAAGCACCATTTGCATGCATATCGTGTGGTTTTGCAGAAAACTGCGTCCGCGTCTACCAAAAGATGCATGCGCATCTTAAAACGCGCTTTGGCACAAATCCATGTGCGGATGTTAAAAAGAGCAGCATCGGCATGCTTTTCACGTCGTTTGGTAGAAATCCACGCGCGCGTTCTGCCAAAAGCACCATTTGCGTGCATATCGTGTGGTTTTGCAGAAAACTGGGTCCGCGTCTACCAAAAGATGCATGCGCATGCTTAAAACGCGTTTTGGCACAAATCCATGTGCGGGTGCTAAAAAGAGCAGCATCGGCATGCTTTTCACGTCGTTTGGTAGAAATCCACGCGCGCGTTCTGCCAAAAGCACCATTTGCATGCCTATCGTGTGGTTTTGCAGAAAACTGCGTCCGCGTCTACCAAAAGATGCATGCGCATGCTTAAAACGCGTTTTGGCACAAATCCATGTGCGGATGTTAAAAAGAGCAGCATCGGCATGCTTTTCACGTCGTTTGGTAGAAATCCACGCGCGCGTTCTGCCAAAAGCACCATTTGCATGCATATCGTGTGGTTTTGCAGAAAACTGCGTCCGCGTCTACCAAAAGATGCATGTGCATGCTAAAAACGCGTTTTGGCACAAATCCATGTGCGGGTGCTAAAAAGAGCAGCATCGGCATGCTTTTCACGTCGTTTGGTAGAAATCCACGCGCGCGTTCTGCCAAAAGCACCATTTGCATGCATATCGTGTGGTTTTGCAGAAAACTGCGTCCGCGTCTACCAAAAGATGCATGCGCATGCTTAAAACGCGCTTTGGCACAAATCCATGTGCGGATGTTAAAAAGAGCAGCATCGGCATGCTTTTCACGTCGTTTGGTAGAAATCCACGCGCGCGTTCTGCCAAAAGCACCATTTGCATGCATATCGTGTGGTTTTGCAGAAAACTGCGTCCGCGTGTACCAAAAGATGCATGTGCATGCTAAAAACGCGTTTTGGCACAAATCCATGTGCGGATGTTAAAAAGAGCAGCATCGGCATGCTTTTCACGTCGTTTGGTAGAAATCCACGCGCGCGTTCTGCCAAAAGCACCATTTGCATGCATATCGTGTGGTTTTGCAGAAAACTGCGTCCGCGTCTACCAAAAGATGCATGCGCATGCTTAAAACGCGTTTTGGCACAAATCCATGTGCGGATGTTAAAAAGAGCAGCATCGGCATGCTTTTCACGTCGTTTGGTAGAAATCCACACGCGCGTTCTGCCAAAAGCACCATTTGCATGCATATCGTGTGGTTTTGCAGAAAACTGCGTCCGCGTCTACCAAAAGATGCATGCGCATGCTTAAAACGCGTTTTGGCACAAATCCATGTGCGGGTGCTAAAAAGAGCAGCATCGGCATGCTTTTCACGTCGTTTGGTAGAAATCCACACGCGCGTTCTGCCAAAAGCACCATTTGCATGCATATCGTGTGGTTTTGCAGAAAACTCCGTCCGCGTCTACCAAAAGATGCATGTGCATGCTAAAAACGCGTTTTGGCACAAATCCATGTGCGGATGTTAAAAAGAGCAGCATCGGCATGCTTTTCACGTCGTTTGGTAGAAATCCACGCGCGCCTTCTGCCAAAAGCACCATTTGCATGCATATCGTGTGGTTTTGCAGAAAACTGCGTCCGCGTCTACCAAAAGATGCATGCGCATGCTTAAAACGCGTTTTGGCACAAATCCATGTGCGGGTGCTAAAAAGAGCAGCATCGGCATGCTTTTCACGTCGTTTGGTAGAAATCCACACGCGCGTTCTGCCAAAAGCACCATTTGCATGCATATCGTGTGGTTTTGCAGAAAACTGCGTCCGCGTCTACCAATGCGCATGCTTAAAACGCGTTTTGGCACAAATCCATGTGCGGATGTTAAAAAGAGCAGCATCGGCATGCTTTTCACGTCGTTTGGTAGAAATCCACGCGCGCGTTCTGCCAAAACCACCATTTGCATGCATATCGTGTGGTTTTGCAGAAAACTGCGTCCGCATCTACCAAAAGATGCATGCGCTTGCTTAAAACGCGTTTTCGCACAAATCCATGTGCGGGTGCTAAAAAGAGCAGCATCGGCATGCTTTTCACGTCGTTTGGTAGAAATCCACGCGCGCGTTCTGCCAAAAGCACCATTTGCATGCATATCGTGTGGTTTTGCAGAAAACTGCGTCCGCGTCTACCAAAAGATGCATGCGCATGCTTAAAACGCGTTTTGGCACAAATCCATGTGCGGATTTTAAAAAGAGCAGCATCGGCATGCTTTTCACGTCGTTTGGTAGAAATCCACGCGCGCGTTCTGCCAAAAGCACCATTTGCATGCCTATCGTGTGGTTTTGCAGAAAACTGCGTCCGCGTCTACCAAAAGATGCATGCGCATGCTTAAAACGCGTTTTGGCAAAAATCCATGTGCGGATGGTAAAAAGAGCAGCATCGGCATGCTTTTCACGTCGTTTGGTAGAAATCCACACGCGCGTTCTGCCAAAAGCACCATTTGCATGCATATCGTGTGGTTTTGCAGAAAACTGCGTCCGCGTCTACCAAAAGATGCATGCGCATGCTTAAAACGCGTTTTGGCACAAATCCATGTGCGGGTGCTAAAAAGAGCAGCATCGGCATGCTTTTCACGTCGTTTGGTAGAAATCCACACGCGCGTTCTGCCAAAAGCACCATTTGCATGCATATCGTGTGGTTTTGCAGAAAACTGCGTCCGCGTCTACCAAAAGATGCATGTGCATGCTAAAAACGCGTTTTGGCACAAATCCATGTGCGGATGTTAAAAAGAGCAGCATCGGCATGCTTTTCACGTCGTTTGGTAGAAATCCACACGCGCGTTCTGCCAAAAGCACCATTTGCATGCATATCGTGTGGTTTTGCAGAAAACTGCGTCCGCGTCTACCAAAAGATGCATGCGCATGCTTAAAACGCGTTTTGGCACAAATCCATGTGCGGATGTTAAAAAAAGCAGCATCGGCATGCTTTTCACGTCGTTTGGTAGAAATCCACGCGCGCGTTCTGCCAAAAGCACCATTTGCATGCATATCGTGTGGTTTTGCAGAAAACTGCGTCCGCGTGTACCAAAAGATGCATGTGCATGCTAAAAACGCGTTTTGGCACAAATCCATGTGCGGATGTTAAAAAGAGCAGCATCGGCATGCTTTTCACGTCGTTTGGTAGAAATCCACGCGCGCGTTCTGCCAAAAGCACCATTTGCATGCCTATCGTGTGGTTTTGCAGAAAACTGCGTCCGCGTCTACCAAAAGATGCATGCGCATGCTTAAAACGCGTTTTGGCACAAATCCATGTGCGGATGTTAAAAAGAGCAGCATCGGCATGCTTTTCACGTCGTTTGGTAGAAATCCACACGCGCGTTCTGCCAAAAGCACCATTTGCATGCATATCGTGTGGTTTTGCAGAAAACTGCGTCCGCGTCTACCAAAAGATGCATGCGCATGCTTAAAACGCGTTTTGGCACAAATCCATGTGCGGGTGCTAAAAAGAGCAGCATCGGCATGCTTTTCACGTCGTTTGGTAGAAATCCACACGCGCGTTCTGCCAAAAGCACCATTTGCATCCATATCGTGTGGTTTTGCAGAAAACTGCGTCCGCGTCTACCAAAAGATGCATGTGCATGCTAAAAACGCGTTTTGGCACAAATCCATGTGCGGATGTTAAAAAGAGCAGCATCGGCATGCTTTTCACGTCGTTTGGTAGAAATCCACGCGCGCCTTCTGCCAAAAGCACCATTTGCATGCATATCGTGTGGTTTTGCAGAAAACTGCGTCCGCGTCTACCAAAAGATGCATGCGCATGCTTAAAACGCGTTTTGGCACAAATCCATGTGCGGGTGCTAAAAAGAGCAGCATCGGCATGCTTTTCACGTCGTTTGGTAGAAATCCACACGCGCGTTCTGCCAAAAGCACCATTTGCATGCATATCGTGTGGTTTTGCAGAAAACTGCGTCCGCGTCTACCAAAAGATGCATGCGCATGCTTAAAACGCGTTTTGGCACAAATCCATGTGCGGATGTTAAAAAGAGCAGCATCGGCATGCTTTTCACGTCGTTTGGTAGAAATCCACGCGCGCGTTCTGCCAAAACCACCATTTGCATGCATATCGTGTGGTTTTGCAGAAAACTGCGTCCGCATCTACCAAAAGATGCATGAGCATGCTTAAAACGCGTTTTGGCACAAATCCATGTGCGGGTGCTAAAAAGAGCAGCATCGGCATGCTTTTCACGTCGTTTGGTAGAAATCCACACGCGCGTTCTGCCAAAAGCACCATTTGCATGCCTATCGTGTGGTTTTGCAGAAAACTGCGTCCGCGTCTACCAAAAGATGCATGCGCATGCTTAAAACGCGTTTTGGCAAAAATCCATGTGCCGATGTTAAAAAGAGCAGCATCGGCATGCTTTTCACGTCGTTTGGTAGAAATCCACACGCGCGTTCTGCCAAAAGCACCATTTGCATGCATATCGTGTGGTTTTGCAGAAAAGTGCGTCCGCGTCTACCAAAAGATGCATGCGCATGCTTAAAACGCGTTTTGGCACAAATCCATGTGCGGGTGCTAAAAAGAGCAGCATCGGCATGCTTTTCACGTCGTTTGGTAGAAATCCACACGCGCGTTCTGCCAAAAGCACCATTTGCATGCATATCGTGTGGTTTTGCAGAAAACTGCGTCCGCGTCTACCAAAAGATGCATGTGCATGCTAAAAACGCGTTTTGGCACAAATCCATGTGCGGATGTTAAAAAGAGCAGCATCGGCATGCTTTTCACGTCGTTTGGTAGAAATCCACACGCGCGTTCTGCCAAAAGCACCATTTGCATGCATATCGTGTGGTTTTGCAGAAAACTGCGTCCGCGTCTACCAAAAGATGCATGCGCATGCTTAAAACGCGTTTTGGCACAAATCCATGTGCGGATGTTAAAAAAAGCAGCATCGGCATGCTTTTCACGTCGTTTGGTAGAAATCCACGCGCGCGTTCTGCCAAAAGCACCATTTGCATGCATATCGTGTGGTTTTGCAGAAAACTGCGTCCGCGTGTACCAAAAGATGCATGTGCATGCTAAAAACGCGTTTTGGCACAAATCCATGTGCGGATGTTAAAAAGAGCAGCATCGGCATGCTTTTCACGTCGTTTGGTAGAAATCCACGCGCGCGTTCTGCCAAAAGCACCATTTGCATGCCTATCGTGTGGTTTTGCAGAAAACTGCGTCCGCGTCTACCAAAAGATGCATGCGCATGCTTAAAACGCGTTTTGGCACAAATCCATGTGCGGATGTTAAAAAGAGCAGCATCGGCATGCTTTTCACGTCGTTTGGTAGAAATCCACACGCGCGTTCTGCCAAAAGCACCATTTGCATGCATATCGTGTGGTTTTGCAGAAAACTGCGTCCGCGTCTACCAAAAGATGCATGCGCATGCTTAAAACGCGTTTTGGCACAAATCCATGTGCGGGTGCTAAAAAGAGCAGCATCGGCATGCTTTTCACGTCGTTTGGTAGAAATCCACACGCGCGTTCTGCCAAAAGCACCATTTGCATGCATATCGTGTGGTTTTGCAGAAAACTGCGTCCGCGTCTACCAAAAGATGCATGTGCATGCTAAAAACGCGTTTTGGCACAAATCCATGTGCGGATGTTAAAAAGAGCAGCATCGGCATGCTTTTCACGTCGTTTGGTAGAAATCCACGCGCGCCTTCTGCCAAAAGCACCATTTGCATGCATATCGTGTGGTTTTGCAGAAAACTGCGTCCGCGTCTACCAAAAGATGCATGCGCATGCTTAAAACGCGTTTTGGCACAAATCCATGTGCGGGTGCTAAAAAGAGCAGAATCGGCATGCTTTTCACGTCGTTTGGTAGAAATCCACGCGCGCGTTCTGCCAAAAGCACCATTTGCATGCATATCGTGTGGTTTTGCAGAAAACTGCGTCCGCGTCTACCAAAAGATGCATGCGCATGCTTAAAACGCGTTTTGGCACAAATCCATGTGCGGGTGCTAAAAAGAGCAGCATCGGCATGCTTTTCACGTCGTTTGGTAGAAATCCACGCGCGCGTTCTGCCAAAAGCACCATTTGCATGCATATCGTGTGGTTTTGCAGAAAACTGCGTCCGCGTCTACCAAAAGATGCATGCGCATGCTTAAAACGCGTTTCGGCACAAATCCATGTGCGGGTGCTAAAAAGAGCAGCATCGGCATGCTTTTCACGTCGTTTGGTAGAAATCCACGCGCGCGTTCTGCCAAAAGCACCATTTGCATGCCTATCGTGTGGTTTTGCAGAAAACTGCGTCCGCGTCTACCAATAGATGCATGCGCATGCTTAAAACGCGCTTTGGCACAAATCCATGTGTGGATGTTAAAAAGAGCAGCATCGGCATGCTTTTCACGTCGTTTGGTAGAAATCCACGCGCGCGTTCTGCCAAAAGCACCATTTGCATGCATATCGTGTGGTTTTGCAGAAAACTGCGTCCGCGTCTACCAAAAGATGCATGCGCATGCTTAAAACGCGTTTTGGCACAAATCCATGTGCGGATGTTAAAAAGAGCAGCATCGGCATGCTTTTCACGTCGTTTGGTAGAAATCCACGCGTGCGTTCTGCCAAAAGCACCATTTGCATGCCTATCGTGTGGTTTTGCAGAAAACTGCGTCCGCGTCTACCAAAGATGCATGCGCATGCTTAAAACGCGTTTTGGCACAAATCCATGTGCGGGTGCTAAAAAGAGCAGCATCGGCATGCTTTTCACGTCGTTTGGTAGAAATCCACGCGCGCGTTCTGCCAAAAGCACCATTTGCATGCCTATCGTGTGGTTGTGCAGAAAACTGCGTCCGCGTCTACCAAAAGATGCATGCGCATGCTTAAAACGCGTTTTGGCACAAATCCATGTGCGGATGTTAAAAAGAGCAGCATCGGCATGCTTTTCACGTCGTTTGGTAGAAATCCACGCGCGCGTTCTGCCAAAAGCACCATTTGCATGCATATCGTGTGGTTTTGCAGAAAACTGCGTCCGCGTCTACCAAAAGATGCATGCGCATCTTAAAACGCGCTTTGGCACAAATCCATGTGCGGATGTTAAAAAGAGCAGCATCGGCATGCTTTTCACGTCGTTTGGTAGAAATCCACGCGCGCGTTCTGCCAAAAGCACCATTTGCGTGCATATCGTGTGGTTTTGCAGAAAACTGGGTCCGCGTCTACCAAAAGATGCATGCGCATGCTTAAAACGCGTTTTGGCACAAATCCATGTGCGGGTGCTAAAAAGAGCAGCATCGGCATGCTTTTCACGTCGTTTGGTAGAAATCCACGCGCGCGTTCTGCCAAAAGCACCATTTGCATGCCTATCGTGTGGTTTTGCAGAAAACTGCGTCCGCGTCTACCAAAAGATGCATGCGCATGCTTAAAACGCGTTTTGGCACAAATCCATGTGCGGATGTTAAAAAGAGCAGCATCGGCATGCTTTTCACGTCGTTTGGTAGAAATCCACGCGCGCGTTCTGCCAAAAGCACCATTTGCATGCATATCGTGTGGTTTTGCAGAAAACTGCGTCCGCGTCTACCAAAAGATGCATGTGCATGCTAAAAACGCGTTTTGGCACAAATCCATGTGCGGGTGCTAAAAAGAGCAGCATCGGCATGCTTTTCACGTCGTTTGGTAGAAATCCACGCGCGCGTTCTGCCAAAAGCACCATTTGCATGCATATCGTGTGGTTTTGCAGAAAACTGCGTCCGCGTCTACCAAAAGATGCATGCGCATGCTTAAAACGCGCTTTGGCACAAATCCATGTGCGGATGTTAAAAAGAGCAGCATCGGCATGCTTTTCACGTCGTTTGGTAGAAATCCACGCGCGCGTTCTGCCAAAAGCACCATTTGCATGCATATCGTGTGGTTTTGCAGAAAACTGCGTCCGCGTCCACCAAAAGATGCATGCGCATGCTTAAAACGCGTTTTGGCACAAATCCATGTGCGGATTTTAAAAAGAGCAGCATCGGCATGCTTTTCACGTCGTTTGGTAGAAATCCACGCGCGCGTTCTGCCAAAAGCACCATTTGCATGCCTATCGTGTGGTTTTGCAGAAAACTGCGTCCGCGTCTACCAAAAGATGCATGCGCATGCTTAAAACGCGTTTTGGCAAAAATCCATGTGCGGATGGTAAAAAGAGCAGCATCGGCATGCTTTTCACGTCGTTTGGTAGAAATCCACACGCGCGTTCTGCCAAAAGCACCATTTGCATGCATATCGTGTGGTTTTGCAGAAAACTGCGTCCGCGTCTACCAAAAGATGCATGCGCATGCTTAAAACGCGTTTTGGCACAAATCCATGTGCGGGTGCTAAAAAGAGCAGCATCGGCATGCTTTTCACGTCGTTTGGTAGAAATCCACACGCGCGTTCTGCCAAAAGCACCATTTGCATGCATATCGTGT
>NW_027460809.1:0-23452 GCF_050947875.1 Dermacentor variabilis | reverse complement strand
CATGCTTAAAACGCGTTTTGGCACAAATCCATGTGCGGGTGCTAAAAAGAGCAGCATCGGCATGCTTTTCACGTCGTTTGGTAGAAATCCACGTGCGCGTTCTGCCAAAAGCACCATTTGCATGCATATCGTGTGGTTTTGCAGAAAACTGCGTCCGCGTCTACCAAAAGATGCATGTGCATGCTTAAAACGCGTTTTGGCACAAATCCATGTGCGGGTGCTAAAAAGAGCACCATCGGCATGCTTTTCACGTCGTTTGGTAGAAATGCACGTGCGCGTTCTGCCAAAAGCACTATTTGCATGCATATCGTGTCGTTTTGCAGAAAACTGCGTCCGCGTCTACCAAAAGATGCATGTGCATGCTTAAAACGCGTTTTGGCACAAATCCATGTGCGGGTGCTAAAAAGAGCAGCATCGGCATGCTTTTCACGTCGTTTGGTAGAAATCCACGTGCGCGTTCTGCCAAAAGCACCATTTGCATGCATATCGTGTGGTTTTGTAGAAAACTGCGTCCGCGTCTACCAAAAGATGCATGTGCATGCTTAAAACGCGTTTTGGCACAAATCCATGTGCGGGTGCTAAAAAGAGCAGCATCGGCATGCTTTTCACGTCGTTTGGTAGAAATCCACGTGCGCGTTCTGCCAAAAGCACCATTCGCATGCATATCGTGTGGTTTTGCAAAAAACTGCGTCCGAGTCTACGAAAAGATGCAAGTGCATGCTTAAAACGCGTTTTGGCACAAATCCATGTGCGGGTGCTAAAAAGAGCAGCATCGGCATGCTTTTCACGTCGTTTGGTAGAAATCCACGTGCGCGTTCTGCCAAAAGCACCATTTGCATGCATATCGTGTGGTTTTGCAGAAAATTGCGTCCGCGTCTACCAAAACATGCATGTGCATGCTTAAAACGCGTTTTGGCACAAATGCACGTGCGGGTGCTAAAAAGAGCAGCATCGGCATGCTTTTCACGTCGTTTGGTAGAAATCCACCTGCGCGTTCTGCCAAAAGCACCATTCGCATGCATATCGCGTGGTTTTGCAGAAAACTGCGTCCGCGTCTACCAAAAGATGCATGTGCATGCTTAAAACGCGTTTTGGCACAAAGCCATGTGCGGTTGCTAAAAAGAGCAGCATCGGCATGCTTTTCACGTCGTTTGGTAGAAATCCACGTGCGCGTTCTGCCAAAAGCACCATTTGCATGCATATCGTGTGGTTTTGCAGAAAACAGCGTCCGCGTCTACCAAAAGATGCATGTGCATGCTTAAAACGCGTTTTGGCACAAATCCATGTGCGGGTGCTAAAAAGAGCAGCATCGGCATGCTTTTCACGTCGTTTGGTAGAAATCCGCCTGCGCGTTCTGCCAAAAGCACCATTTGCATGCATATCGTGCGGTTTTGCAGAAAACTGAGTCCGCGTCTACCAAAAGATGCATGTGCATGCTTAAAACGCGTTTTGGCACAAATCCATGTGCGGGTGCTAAAAAGAGCAGCATCGGCATGCTTTTCACGTCGTTTGGTAGAAATCCACGCGCGCGTTCTGCCAAAAGCACCATTTGCATGCATATCGTGTGGTTTTGCAGAAAACTGCGTCCGAGTCTACCAAAGATGCATGTGCATGCTTAAAACGGGTTTTGGCACAAATCCATGTGCGGGTGCTAAAAAGAGCAGCATCGGCATGCTTTTCACGTCGTTTGGTAGAAATCCACGTGAGCGTTCTGCCAAAAGCACCATTTGCATGCATATCGTGTGGTTTTGTAGAAAACTGCGTCCGCGTCTACCAAAGATGCATGTGCATGCTTAAAACGCGTTTTGGCACAAATCATGTGCGGGTGCTAAAAAGAGCAGCATCGGCATGCTTTTCACGTCGTTTGGTAGAAATCCACGTGCGCGTTCTGCCAAAAGCACCATTCGCATGCATATCGTGTGGTTTTGCAAAAAACTGCGTCCGCGTCTACGAAAAGATGCAAGTGCATGCTTAAAACGCGTTTTGGCACAAATCCATGTGCGGGTGCTAAAAGAGCAGCATCGGCATGCTTTTCACGTCGTTTGGTAGAAATCCACGTGCGCGTTCTGCCAAAAGCACCATTTGCATGCATATCGTGTGGTTTTGCAGAAAATTGCGTCCGCGTCTACCAAAACATGCATGTGCATGCTTAAAACGCGTTTTGGCACAAATGCACGTGCGGGTGCTAAAAAGAGCAGCATCGGCATGCTTTTCACGTCGTTTGGTAGAAATCCACCTGCGCGTTCTGCCAAAAGCACCATTCGCATGCATATCGTGTGGTTTTGCAGAAAACTGCGTCCGCGTCTACCAAAAGATGCATGTGCATGCTTAAAACGCGTTTTGGCACAAAGCCATGTGCGGTTGCTAAAAAGAGCAGCATCGGCATGCTTTTCACGTCGTTTGGTAGAAATCCACGTGCGCGTTCTGCCAAAAGCACCATTTGCATGCATATCGTGTGGTTTTGCAGAAAACTGCGTCCGCGTCTACCAAAAGATGCATGTGCATGCTTAAAACGCGTTTTGGCACAAATCCATGTGCGGGTGCTAAAAAGAGCAGCATCGGCATGCTTTTCACGTCGTTTGGTAGAAATCCGCCTGCGCGTTCTGCCAAAAGCACCATTTGCATGCATATCGTGCGGTTTTGCAGAAAACTGAGTCCGCGTCTACCAAAAGATGCATGTGCATGCTTAAAACGCGTTTTGGCACAAATCCATGTGCGGGTGCTAAAAAGAGCAGCATCGGCATGCTTTTCACGTCGTTTGGTAGAAATCCACGCGCGCGTTCTGCCAAAAGCACCATTTGCATGCATATCGTGTGGTTCTGCAGAAAACTGCGTCCGCGTCTACGAAAAGATGCATGTGCATGCTTAATACGCGTTTTGGCACAAATCCATGTGCGGGTGCTAAAAAGAGCAGCATCGGCATGCTTTTCACGTCGTTTGGTAGAAATCCACGTGCGCGCTCTGCCAAAAGCACCATTTGCATGCATATCGTGTGGTTTTGCAGAAAACTGCGTCCGCGTCTACCAAAAGATGCATGTGCATGCTTAAAACGCGTTTTGGCACAAATCCATGTGCGGGTGCTAAAAAGAGCAGCATCGGCGTGCTTTTCACGTCGTTTGGTAGAAATCCACGTGCGCGTTCTGCCAAAAGCACCATTTGCATGCATATCGTGTGGTTTTGCAGAAAACTGCGTCCGCGTCTACCAAAAGATGCATGTGCATGCTTAAAACGCGTTTTGGCACAAATCCATGTGCGGGTGCTAAAAAGGGCAGCATCGGCATGCTTTTCACGTCGTTTGGTAGAAATCCACGTGCGCGTTCTGCCAAAAGCACCATTGGCATGCATATCGTGTGGTTTTGCAGAAAACTGCGTCCGCGTCCACCAAAAGATGCATGTGCATGCTTAAAACGCGTTTTGGCACAAATCCATGTGCGGGTGCTAAAAAGAGCAGCATCGGCATGCTTTTCACGTCGTTTGGTAGAAATCCACGTGCGCGTTCTGCCAAAAGCACCATTTGCATGCATATCGTGTGGTTTTGCAGAAAACTGCGTCCGCGTCTACCAAAAGATGCATGTGCATGCTTAAAACGCGTTTTGGCACAAATCCATGTGCGGGTGCTAAAAAGAGCAGCATCGGCATGCTTTTCACGTCGTTTGGTAGAAATCCACGTGCGCGTTCTGCCAAAAGCACCATTTGCATGCATATCGTGTGGTTTTGCAGAAAACAGCGTCCGCGTCTACCAAAAGATGCATGTGCATGCTTAAAACGCGTTTTGGCACAAATCCATGTGCGGGTGCTAAAAAGAGCAGCATCGGCGTGCTTTTCACGTCGTTTGGTAGAAATCCACGTGCGCGTTCTGCCAAAAGCACCATTTGCATGCATATCGTGTGGTTTTGCAGGAAACTGCGTCCGCGTCTACCAAAAGATGCATGTGCATGCTTAAAACGCGTTTTGGCACAAATCCATGTGCGGGTGCTAAAAAGAGCAGCATCGGCATGCTTTTCACGTCGTTTGGTAGAAATCCACCTGCGCGTTCTGCCAAAGCACCATTCGCATGCATATCGTGTGGTTTTGCAGAAAACTGCGTCCGCGTCTACCAAAAGATGCATGTGCATGCTTAAAACGCGTTTTGGCACAAATCCATGTGCGGGTGCTAAAAAGAGCAGCATCGGCATGCTTTTCACGTCGTTTGGTAGAAATCCACGTGCGCGTTCTCCCAAAAGCACCATTTGCATGCATATCGTGTGGTTTTGCAGAAAACTGCGTCCGCGTCCACCAAAAGATGCAGGTGCATGCTTAAAACGCGTTTTGGCACAAATCCATGTGCGGGTGCTAAAAAGAGCAGCATCGGCATGCTTTTCACGTCGTTTGGTAAAAATCCACGTGCGCGTTCTGCCAAAAGCACCATTTGCATGCATATCGTGTGGTTTTGCAGAAAACTGCGTCCGCGTCTACCAAAAGATGCATGTGGATGCTTAAAACGCGTTTTGGCACAAATCCATGTGCGGGTGCTAAAAAGGGCAGCATCGGCATGCTTTTCACGTCGTTTGGTAGAAATCCACGTGCGCGTTCTGCCAAAAGCACCATTTGCATGCATATCGTGTGGTTTTGCAGAAAACAGCGTCCGCGTCTACCAAAAGATGCATGTGCATGCTTAAAACGCGTTTTGGCACAAATCCATGTGCGGGTGCTAAAAAGAGCAGCATCGGCGTGCTTTTCACGTCGTTTGGTAGAAATCCACGTGCGCGTTCTGCCAAAAGCACCATTTGCATGCATATCGTGTGGTTTTGCAGAAAACTGCGTCCGCGTCCACCAAAAGATGCATGTGCATGCTTAAAACGAGTTTTGGCACAAATCCATGTGCGGGTGCTAAAAAGAGCAGCATCGGCATGCTTTTCACGTCGTTTGGTAGAAATCCACGTGCGCGTTCTGCCAAAAGCACCATTTGCATGCATATCGTGTGGTTTTGCAGAAAACTGCGTCCGCGTCTACCAAAAGATGCATGTGCATGCTTAAAACGCGTTTTGGCACAAATCCATGTGCGGGTGCTAAAAAGAGCAGCATCGGCATGCTTTTCACGTCGTTTGGTAGAAATCCACGTGCGCGTTCTGCCAAAAGCACCATTTGCATGCATATCGTGTGGTTTTGCAGAAAACAGCGTCCGCGTCTACCAAAAGATGCATGTGCATGCTTAAAACGCGTTTTGGCACAAATCCATGTGCGGGTGCTAAAAAGAGCAGCATCGGCGTGCTTTTCACGTCGTTTGGTAGAAATCCACGTGCGCGTTCTGCCAAAAGCACCATTTGCATGCATATCGTGTGGTTTTGCAGAAAACTGCGTCCGCGTCTACCAAAACATGCATGTGCATGCTTAAAACGCGTTTTGGCACAAATCCATGTGCGGGTGCTAAAAAGAGCAGCATCGGCATGCTTTTCACGTCGTTTGGTAGAAATCCACGTGCGCGTTCTGCCAAAAGCACCATTTGCAAGCATATCGTGTGGTTTTGCAGAAAACTGCGTCCGCGTCTACCAAAAGATGCATGTGCATGCTTAAAACGCGTTTTGGCACAAATCCATGTGCGGGTGCTAAAAAGAGCAGCATCGGCATGCTTTTCACGTCGTTTGGTAGAAATCCACGTGCGCGTTCTGCCAAAAGCACCATTTGCATGCATATCGTGTGGTTTTGCAGAAAACTGCGTCCGCGTCTACCAAAAGATGCATGTGCATGCTTAAAACGCGTTTTGGCACAAATCCATGTGCGGGTGCTAAAAAGAGCAGCATCGGCATGCTTTTCACGTCGTTTGGTAGAAATCCACGTGCGCGTTCTGCCAAAAGCACCATTTGCATGCATATCGTGTGGTTTTGCAGAAAACAGCGTCCGCGTCTACCAAAAGATGCATGTGCATGCTTAAAACGCGTTTTCGCACAAATCCATGTGCGGGTGCTAAAAAGAGCAGCATCGGCGTGCTTTTCACGTCGTTTGGTAGAAATCCACGTGCGCGTTCTGCCAAAAGCACCATTTGCATGCATATCGTGTGGTTTTGCAGAAAACTGCGTCCGCGTCTACCAAAACATGCATGTGCATGCTTAAAACGCGTTTTGGCACAAATCCATGTGCGGGTGCTAAAAAGAGCAGCATCGGCATGCTTTTCACGTCGTTTGGTAGAAATCCACCTGCGCGTTCTGCCAAAAGCACCATTCGCATGCATATCGTGTGGTTTTGCAGAAAACTGCGTCCGCGTCTACCAAAAGATGCATGTGCATGCTTAAAACGCGTTTTGGCACAAATCCATGTGCGGGTGCTAAAAAGAGCAGCATCGGCATGCTTTTCACGTCGTTTGGTAGAAATCCACGTGCGCGTTCTGCCAAAAGCACCATTTGCATGCATATCGTGTGGTTTTGCAGAAAACTGCGTCCGCGTCTACCAAAAGATGCATGTGCATGCTTAAAACGCGTTTTGGCACAAATCCATGTGCGGGTGCTAAAAAGAGCAGCATCGGCATGCTTTTCACGTCGTTTGGTAGAAATCCACGTGCGCGTTCTGCCAAAAGCACCATTTGCATGCATATCGTGTGGTTTTGCAGAAAACTGCGTCCGCGTCTACCAAAAGATGCATGTGCATGCTTAAAACGCGTTTTGGCACAAATCCATGTGCGGGTGCTAAAAAGAGCACCATCGGCATGCTTTTCACGTCGTTTGGTAGAAATGCACGTGCGCGTTCTGCCAAAAGCACTATTTGCATGCATATCGTGTCGTTTTGCAGAAAACTGCGTCCGCGTCTACCAAAAGATGCATGTGCATGCTTAAAACGCGTTTTGGCACAAATCCATGTGCGGGTGCTAAAAAGAGCAGCATCGGCATGCTTTTCACGTCGTTTGGTAGAAATCCACGTGCGCGTTCTGCCAAAAGCACCATTTGCATGCATATCGTGTGGTTTTGTAGAAAACTGCGTCCGCGTCTACCAAAAGATGCATGTGCATGCTTAAAACGCGTTTTGGCACAAATCCATGTGCGGGTGCTAAAAAGAGCAGCATCGGCATGCTTTTCACGTCGTTTGGTAGAAATCCACGTGCGCGTTCTGCCAAAAGCACCATTCGCATGCATATCGTGTGGTTTTGCAAAAAACTGCGTCCGCGTCTACGAAAAGATGCAAGTGCATGCTTAAAACGCGTTTTGGCACAAATCCATGTGCGGGTGCTAAAAAGAGCAGCATCGGCATGCTTTTCACGTCGTTTGGTAGAAATCCACGTGCGCGTTCTGCCAAAAGCACCATTTGCATGCATATCGTGTGGTTTTGCAGAAAATTGCGTCCGCGTCTACCAAAACATGCATGTGCATGCTTAAAACGCGTTTTGGCACAAATGCACGTGCGGGTGCTAAAAAGAGCAGCATCGGCATGCTTTTCACGTCGTTTGGTAGAAATCCACCTGCGCGTTCTGCCAAAAGCACCATTCGCATGCATATCGTGTGGTTTTGCAGAAAACTGCGTCCGCGTCTACCAAAAGATGCATGTGCATGCTTAAAACGCGTTTTGGCACAAAGCCATGTGCGGTTGCTAAAAAGAGCAGCATCGGCATGCTTTTCACGTCGTTTGGTAGAAATCCACGTGCGCGTTCTGCCAAAAGCACCATTTGCATGCATATCGTGTGGTTTTGCAGAAAACAGCGTCCGCGTCTACCAAAAGATGCATGTGCATGCTTAAAACGCGTTTTGGCACAAATCCATGTGCGGGTGCTAAAAAGAGCAGCATCGGCATGCTTTTCACGTCGTTTGGTAGAAATCCGCCTGCGCGTTCTGCCAAAAGCACCATTTGCATGCATATCGTGCGGTTTTGCAGAAAACTGAGTCCGCGTCTACCAAAAGATGCATGTGCATGCTTAAAACGCGTTTTGGCACAAATCCATGTGCGGGTGCTAAAAAGAGCAGCATCGGCATGCTTTTCACGTCGTTTGGTAGAAATCCACGCGCGCGTTCTGCCAAAAGCACCATTTGCATGCATATCGTGTGGTTTTGCAGAAAACTGCGTCCGAGTCTACCAAAAGATGCATGTGCATGCTTAAAACGCGTTTTGGCACAAATCCATGTGCGGGTGCTAAAAAGAGCAGCATCGGCATGCTTTTCACGTCGTTTGGTAGAAATCCACGTGCGCGTTCTGCCAAAAGCACCATTTGCATGCATATCGTGTGGTTCTGCAGAAAACTGCGTCCGCGTCTACGAAAAGATGCATGTGCATGCTTAATACGCGTTTTGGCACAAATCCATGTGCGGGTGCTAAAAAGAGCAGCATCGGCATGCTTTTCACGTCGTTTGGTAGAAATCCACGTGCGCGCTCTGCCAAAAGCACCATTTGCATGCATATCGTGTGGTTTTGCAGAAAACTGCGTCCGCGTCTACCAAAAGATGCATGTGCATGCTTAAAACGCGTTTTGGCACAAATCCATGTGCGGGTGCTAAAAAGAGCAGCATCGGCGTGCTTTTCACGTCGTTTGGTAGAAATCCACGTGCGCGTTCTGCCAAAAGCACCATTTGCATGCATATCGTGTGGTTTTGCAGAAAACTGCGTCCGCGTCTACCAAAAGATGCATGTGCATGCTTAAAACGCGTTTTGGCACAAATCCATGTGCGGGTGCTAAAAAGGGCAGCATCGGCATGCTTTTCACGTCGTTTGGTAGAAATCCACGTGCGCGTTCTGCCAAAAGCACCATTTGCAAGCATATCGTGTGGTTTTGCAGAAAACTGCGTCCGCGTCTACCAAAAGATGCATGTGCATGCTTAAAACGCGTTTTGGCACAAATCCATGTGCGGGTGCTAAAAAGAGCAGCATCGGCATGCTTTTCACGTCGTTTGGTAGAAATCCACGTGCGCGTTCTGCCAAAAGCACCATTTGCATGCATATCGTGTGGTTTTGCAGAAAACTGCGTCCGCGTCTACCAAAAGATGCATGTGCATGCTTAAAACGCGTTTTGGCACAAATCCATGTGCGGGTGCTAAAAAGAGCAGCATCGGCATGCTTTTCACGTCGTTTGGTAGAAATCCACGTGCGCGTTCTGCCAAAAGCACCATTTGCATGCATATCGTGTGGTTTTGCAGAAAACAGCGTCCGCGTCTACCAAAAGATGCATGTGCATGCTTAAAACGCGTTTTGGCACAAATCCATGTGCGGGTGCTAAAAAGAGCAGCATCGGCGTGCTTTTCACGTCGTTTGGTAGAAATCCATGTGCGCGTTCTGCCAAAAGCACCATTTGCATGCATATCGTGTGGTTTTGCAGAAAACTGCGTCCGCGTCTACCAAAACATGCATGTGCATGCTTAAAACGCGTTTTGGCACAAATCCATGTGCGGGTGCTAAAAAGAGCAGCATCGGCATGCTTTTCACGTCGTTTGGTAGAAATCCACCTGCGCGTTCTGCCAAAAGCACCATTCGCATGCATATCGTGTGGTTTTGCAGAAAACTGCGTCCGCGTCTACCAAAAGATGCATGTGCATGCTTAAAACGCGTTTTGGCACAAATCCATGTGCGGGTGCTAAAAAGAGCAGCATCGGCATGCTTTTCACGTCGTTTGGTAGAAATCCACGTGCGCGTTCTGCCAAAAGCACCATTTGCATGCATATCGTGTGGTTTTGCAGAAAACTGCGTCCGCGTCTACCAAAAGATGCATGTGCATGCTTAAAACGCGTTTTGGCACAAATCCATGTGCGGGTGCTAAAAAGAGCAGCATCGGCATGCTTTTCACGTCGTTTGGTAGAAATCCACGTGCGCGTTCTGCCAAAAGCACCATTTGCATGCATATCGTGTGGTTTTGCAGAAAACTGCGTCCGCGTCTACCAAAAGATGCATGTGCATGCTTAAAACGCGTTTTGGCACAAATCCATGTGCGGGTGCTAAAAAGAGCACCATCGGCATGCTTTTCACGTCGTTTGGTAGAAATGCACGTGCGCGTTCTGCCAAAAGCACTATTTGCATGCATATCGTGTCGTTTTGCAGAAAACTGCGTCCGCGTCTACCAAAAGATGCATGTGCATGCTTAAAACGCGTTTTGGCACAAATCCATGTGCGGGTGCTAAAAAGAGCAGCATCGGCATGCTTTTCACGTCGTTTGGTAGAAATCCACGTGCGCGTTCTGCCAAAAGCACCATTTGCATGCATATCGTGTGGTTTTGTAGAAAACTGCGTCCGCGTCTACCAAAAGATGCATGTGCATGCTTAAAACGCGTTTTGGCACAAATCCATGTGCGGGTGCTAAAAAGAGCAGCACCGGCATGCTTTTCACGTCGTTTGGTAGAAATCCACGTGCGCGTTCTGCCAAAAGCACCATTCGCATGCATATCGTGTGGTTTTGCAAAAAACTGCGTCCGCGTCTACGAAAAGATGCAAGTGCATGCTTAAAACGCGTTTTGGCACAAATCCATGTGCGGGTGCTAAAAAGAGCAGCATCGGCATGCTTTTCACGTCGTTTGGTAGAAATCCACGTGCGCGTTCTGCCAAAAGCACCATTTGCATGCATATCGTGTGGTTTTGCAGAAAATTGCGTCCGCGTCTACCAAAACATGCATGTGCATGCATAAAACGCGTTTTGGCACAAATGCACGTGCGGGTGCTAAAAAGAGCAGCATCGGCATGCTTTTCACGTCGTTTGGTAGAAATCCACCTGCGCGTTCTGCCAAAAGCACCATTCGCATGCATATCGTGTGGTTTTGCAGAAAACTGCGTCCGCGTCTACCAAAAGATGCATGTGCATGCTTAAAACGCGTTTTGGCACAAATCCATGTGCGGTTGCTAAAAAGAGCAGCATCGGCATGCTTTTCACGTCGTTTGGTAGAAATCCACGTGCGCGTTCTGCCAAAAGCACCATTTGCATGCATATCGTGTGGTTTTGCAGAAAACTGCGTCCGCGTCTACCAAAAGATGCATGTGCATGCTTAAAACGCGTTTTGGCACAAATCCATGTGCGGGTGCTAAAAAGAGCAGCATCGGCATGCTTTTCACGTCGTTTGGTAGAAATCCGCCTGCGCGTTCTGCCAAAAGCACCATTTGCATGCATATCGTGCGGTTTTGCAGAAAACTGAGTCCGCGTCTACCAAAAGATGCATGTGCATGCTTAAAACGCGTTTTGGCACAAATCCATGTGCGGGTGCTAAAAAGAGCAGCATCGGCATGCTTTTCACGTCGTTTGGTAGAAATCCACGCGCGCGTTCTGCCAAAAGCACCATTTGCATGCATATCGTGTGGTTTTGCAGAAAACTGCGTCCGAGTCTACCAAAAGATGCATGTGCATGCTTAAAACGCGTTTTGGCACAAATCCATGTGCGGGTGCTAAAAAGAGCAGCATCGGCATGCTTTTCACGTCGTTTGGTAGAAATCCACGTGCGCGTTCTGCCAAAAGCACCATTTGCATGCATATCGTGTGGTTCTGCAGAAAACTGCGTCCGCGTCTACGAAAAGATGCATGTGCATGCTTAATACGCGTTTTGGCACAAATCCATGTGCGGGTGCTAAAAAGAGCAGCATCGGCATGCTTTTCACGTCGTTTGGTAGAAATCCACGTGCGCGCTCTGCCAAAAGCACCATTTGCATGCAAATCGTGTGGTTTTGCAGAAAACTGCGTCTGCGTCTACCAAAAGATGCATGTGCATGCTTAAAACGCGTTTTGGCACAAATCCATGTGCGGGTGCTAAAAAGAGCAGCATCGGCATGATTTTCACGTCGTTTGGTAGAAATCCACGTGCGCGTTCGGCCAAAAGCACCATTTGCATGCATATCGTGTGGTTTTGCAGAAAACTGCGTCCGCGTCTACCAAAAGATGCATGTGCATGCTTAAAACGCGTTTTGGCACAAAACAATGTGCGGGTGCTAAAAAGAGCAGCATCGGCATGCTTTTCACGTCGTTTGGTTGAAATCCACGTGCGCGTTCTGCCAAAAGCACCATTTGCATGCATATCGTGTGGTTTTGCAGAAAACTGCGCCCGCGTCTACCATAAGATGCATGTGCATGCTTAAAACGCGTTTTGGCACAAATCCATGTGCGGGTGCTAAAAAGAGCAGCATCGGCATGCTTTTCACGTCGTTTGGTAGAAATCCACGTGCGCGTTCTGCCAAAAGCACCATTTGCATGCATGTCGTGTGGTTTTGCAGAAAACTGCGTCGCCGTCTACCAAAAGATGCATGTGCATGCTTAACACGCGTTTTGGCACAAATCCATGTGCGGGTGCTAAAAAGAGCAGCATCGGCATGCTTCTCACATCGTTTGGTAGAAATCCACGTGCGCGTTCTGCCAAAAGCACCATTTGCATGCATATCGTGTGGTTTTGCAGAAAACTGCGTCCGCGTCTACCAAAAGATGCATGTGCATGGTTAGAACGCGTTTTGGCACACATCCATGTGCGGGTGCTAAAAAGAGCAGCATCGGCATGCTTTTCACGTCGTTTGGTAGAAATCCACGTGCGCGTTCTGCCAAAAGTACCATTTGCATGCATATCGTGTGGTTTAGCAGAAAACTGCGTCCGCGTCTACCAAAAGATGCATGTGCATGCTTAAAACGCGTTTTGGCACAAATCCATGTGCGGGTGCTAAAAAGAGCAGAATCGGCATGCTTTTCACGTCGTTTGGTAGAAATCCACGTGCGCCTTCTGCCAAAAGCACCATTTGCGTGCATATCGTGTGGTTTTGCAGATAACTGCGTCCGCGTCTACCAAAAGATGCATGTGCATGCTTAAAACGCGTTTTGGCACAAATCCATGTGCGGGTGCTAAAAAGAGCAGCATCGGCATGCTTTTCACGTCGTTTGGTAGAAATCCGCCTGCGCGTTCTGCCAAAAGCACCATTTGCATGCATATCGTGCGGTTTTGCAGAAAACTGAGTCCGCGTCTACCAAAAGATGCATGTGCATGCTTAAAACGCGTTTTGGCACAAATCCATGTGCGGGTGCTAAAAAGAGCAGCACCGGCATGCTTTTCACGTCGTTTGGTAGAAATCCACGTGCGCGTTCTGCCAAAAGCACCATTCGCATGCATATCGTGTGGTTTTGCAAAAAACTGCGTCCGCGTCTACGAAAAGATGCAAGTGCATGCTTAAAACGCGTTTTGGCACAAATCCATGTGCGGGTGCTAAAAAGAGCAGCATCGGCATGCTTTTCACGTCGTTTGGTAGAAATCCACGTGCGCGTTCTGCCAAAAGCACCATTTGCATGCATATCGTGTGGTTTTGCAGAAAATTGCGTCCGCGTCTACCAAAACATGCATGTGCATGCTTAAAACGCGTTTTGGCACAAATGCACGTGCGGGTGCTAAAAAGAGCAGCATCGGCATGCTTTTCACGTCGTTTGGTAGAAATCCACCTGCGCGTTCTGCCAAAAGCACCATTCGCATGCATATCGTGTGGTTTTGCAGAAAACTGCGTCCGCGTCTACCAAAAGATGCATGTGCATGCTTAAAACGCGTTTTGGCACAAATCCATGTGCGGTTGCTAAAAAGAGCAGCATCGGCATGCTTTTCACGTCGTTTGGTAGAAATCCACGTGCGCGTTCTGCCAAAAGCACCATTTGCATGCATATCGTGTGGTTTTGCAGAAAACTGCGTCCGCGTCTACCAAAAGATGCATGTGCATGCTTAAAACGCGTTTTGGCACAAATCCATGTGCGGGTGCTAAAAAGAGCAGCATCGGCATGCTTTTCACGTCGTTTGGTAGAAATCCGCCTGCGCGTTCTGCCAAAAGCACCATTTGCATGCATATCGTGCGGTTTTGCAGAAAACTGAGTCCGCGTCTACCAAAAGATGCATGTGCATGCTTAAAACGCGTTTTGGCACAAATCCATGTGCGGGTGCTAAAAAGAGCAGCATCGGCATGCTTTTCACGTCGTTTGGTAGAAATCCACGCGCGCGTTCTGCCAAAAGCACCATTTGCATGCATATCGTGTGGTTTTGCAGAAAACTGCGTCCGAGTCTACCAAAAGATGCATGTGCATGCTTAAAACGCGTTTTGGCACAAATCCATGTGCGGGTGCTAAAAAGAGCAGCATCGGCATGCTTTTCACGTCGTTTGGTAGAAATCCACGTGCGCGTTCTGCCAAAAGCACCATTTGCATGCATATCGTGTGGTTCTGCAGAAAACTGCGTCCGCGTCTACGAAAAGATGCATGTGCATGCTTAATACGCGTTTTGGCACAAATCCATGTGCGGGTGCTAAAAAGAGCAGCATCGGCATGCTTTTCACGTCGTTTGGTAGAAATCCACGTGCGCGCTCTGCCAAAAGCACCATTTGCATGCAAATCGTGTGGTTTTGCAGAAAACTGCGTCTGCGTCTACCAAAAGATGCATGTGCATGCTTAAAACGCGTTTTGGCACAAATCCATGTGCGGGTGCTAGAAAGAGCAGCATCGGCATGATTTTCACGTCGTGTGGTAGAAATCCACGTGCGCGTTCGGCCAAAAGCACCATTTGCATGCATATCGTGTGGTTTTGCAGAAAACTGCGTCCGCGTCTACCAAAAGATGCATGTGCATGCTTAAAACGCGTTTTGGCACAAAACAATGTGCGGGTGCTAAAAAGAGCAGCATCGGCATGCTTTTCACGTCGTTTGGTTGAAATCCACGTGCGCGTTCTGCCAAAAGCACCATTTGCATGCATATCGTGTGGTTTTGCAGAAAACTGCGCCCGCGTCTACCATAAGATGCATGTGCATGCTTAAAACGCGTTTTGGCACAAATCCATGTGCGGGTGCTAAAAAGAGCAGCATCGGCATGCTTTTCACGTCGTTTGGTAGAAATCCACGTGCGCGTTCTGCCAAAAGCACCATTTGCATGCATGTCGTGTGGTTTTGCAGAAAACTGCGTCGCCGTCTACCAAAAGATGCATGTGCATGCTTAACACGCGTTTTGGCACAAATCCATGTGCGGGTGCTAAAAAGAGCAGCATCGGCATGCTTCTCACATCGTTTGGTAGAAATCCACGTGCGCGTTCTGCCAAAAGCACCATTTGCATGCATATCGTGTGGTTTTGCAGAAAACTGCGTCCGCGTCTACCAAAAGATGCATGTGCATGGTTAGAACGCGTTTTGGCACACATCCATGTGCGGGTGCTAAAAAGAGCAGCATCGGCATGCTTTTCACGTCGTTTGGTAGAAATCCACGTGCGCGTTCTGCCAAAAGTACCATTTGCATGCATATCGTGTGGTTTAGCAGAAAACTGCGTCCGCGTCTACCAAAAGATGCATGTGCATGCTTAAAACGCGTTTTGGCACAAATCCATGTGCGGGTGCTAAAAAGAGCAGAATCGGCATGCTTTTCACGTCGTTTGGTAGAAATCCACGTGCGCCTTCTGCCAAAAGCACCATTTGCGTGCATATCGTGTGGTTTTGCAGATAACTGCGTCCGCGTCTACCAAAAGATGCATGTGCATGCTTAAAACGCGTTTTGGCACAAATCCATGTGCGGGTGCTAAAAAGACCACCATCGGCATGCTTTTCACATCGTTTGGTAGAAATCCACGTACGCGTTCTGCCAAAAGCACCATTTGCATGCATATCGTGTGGTTTTGCAGAAAACTGCGTCCGCGTCTACCAAAAGATGCATGTGCATCCTTAAAACGCGTTTTGGCACAAATCCATGTGCGGGTGCTAAAAAGATCAGCATCGGCATGCTTTTCACGTCGTTTGGTAGAAATCCACGTGCGCGTTCTGCCAAAAGCACCATTTGCATGCATATCGTGTGCTTTTGCAGAAAACTGCGTCCGCGTCTACCAAAAGATGCATGTGCATGCTTAAAACGCGTTTTGGCACAAATCCATGTGCGGGTGCTAAAAAGAGCAGCATCGGCATGCTTTTCACGTCGTTTGGTAGAAATCCACGTGCGCGTTCTGCCAAAAGTACCATTTGCATGCATATCGTGTGGTTTAGCAGAAAACTGCGTCCGCGTCTACCAAAAGATGCATGTGCATGCTTAACACGCGTTTTGGCACAAATCCATGTGCGGGTGCTAAAAAGAGCAGCATCGGCATGCTTTTCACGTCGTTTGGTAGAAATCCACGTGCGCGTTCTGCCAAAAGCACCATTTGCATGCATATCGTGTGGTTTTGCAGAAAACTGCGTCCGCGTCTACCAAAAGATGCATGTGCATGCTTAACACGCGTTTTGGCACAAATCCATGTGCGGGTGCTAAAAAGAGCAGCATCGGCATGCTTTTCACGTCGCTTGGTAGAAATCCACGTGCGCGTTCTGCCAAAAGCACCATTTGCATGCATATCGTGTGGTTTTGCAGAAAACTGCGTCCGCGTCTACGAAAGGATGCATGTGCATGCTTAAAACGCGTTTTGGCACAAATCCATGTGCGGGTGCTAAAAAGAGCAGCATCGGCATGCTTTTCACGTCGTTTGGTAGAAATCCACGTGCGCGTTCTGCCAAAAGCACCATTTGCATGCATATCGTGTGGTTTTGCCGAAAACTGCGTCCGCGTCTACCAAAAGATGCATGTGCATGCTTAAAACGCGTTTTGGCACAAATCCATGTGCGGGTGCTAAAAAGAGCAGCATCGGCATGCTTTTCACGTCGTTTGGTAGAAATCCACGTGCGCGTTCTGCCAAAAGCACCATTTGCATGCATATCGTGTGGTTTTGCAGAAAACAGCGTCCGCGTCTACCAAAAGATGCATGTGCATGCTTAAAACGCGTTTTGGCACAAATCCATGTGCGGGTGCTAAAAAGAGCAGCATCGGCATGCTTTTCACGTCGTTTGGTAGAAATCCACGTGCGCGTTCTACCAAAAGCACCATTTGCATGCATATCGTGTGGTTTTGCAGAAAACTGCGTCCGCGTCTACCAAAAGATGCATGTGCATGCTTAAGACGCGTTTTGGCACAAATCCATGTGCGGGTGCTAAAAAGAGCAGCATCGGCATGCTTTTCACGTCGTTTGGTAGAAATCCACGTGCGCGTTCTACCAAAAGCACCATTTGCATGCATATCGTGTGGTTTTGCCGAAAACTGCGTCCGCGTCTACCAAAAGATGCATGTGCATGCTTAAAACGCGTTTTGGCACAAATCCATGTGCGGGTGCTAAAAAGAGCAGCATCGGCATGCTTTTCATGTCGTTTGGTAGAAATCCACGTGCGCGTTCTGCCAAAAGCACCATTTGCATGCATATCGTGTGGTTTTGCAGAAAACTGCGTCCGCGTCTGCCAAAAGATGCATGTGCATGCTTAAAACGCGTTTTGGCACAAATCCATGTGCGGGTCCTAAAATGAGCAGCATCGGCATGCTTTTCACGTCGTTTGGTAGAAATCCACCTGCGCGTTCTGCCAAAAGCACCATTTGCATGCATATCGTGTGGTTTTGCAGAAAACTGCGTCCGCGTCTACCAAAAGATGCATGTGCATGTTTAAAACGCGTTTTGGCACAAATCCGTGTGCGGGTGCTAAAAAGAGCAGCATCGGCATGCTTTTCACGTCGTTTGGTAGAAATCCACGTGCGCGTTCTGCCAAAAGCACCATTTGCATGCATATCGTGTGGTTTTGCAGAAAACTGCGTCTGCGTCTACCAAAAGATGCATGTGCATGCTTAAAACGCATTTTGGCACAAATTCCTGTGCGGGTGCTAAAAAGAGCAGCATGGGCATGCTTTTCACGTCGTTTGGTAGAAATCCTCGTGCGCGTTCTGCCAAAAGCACCATTTGCATGCATATCGTGTGGTTTTGCAGAAAACTGCGTCCGCGTCTACCAAAAGATGCATGTGCATGCTTAAAACGCGTTTTGGCACAAATCCATGTGCGGGTGCTAAAAAGAGCAGCATCGGCATGCTTTTCACGTCGTTTGGTAGAAATCCACGTGCGCGTTCTGCCAAAAGTACCATTTGCATGCATATCGTGTGGTTTAGCAGAAAACTGCGTCCGCGTCTACCAAAAGATGCATGTGCATGCTTAAAACGCGTTTTGCACAAATCCATGTGCGGGTGCTAAAAAGAGCAGCATCGGCATGCTTTTCACGTCGTTTGGTAGAAATCCACGCGCGCGTTCTGCCAAAAGCACCATTTGCATGCATATCGTGTGGTTTTGCAGAAAACTGCGTCCGAGTCTACCAAAAGATGCATGTGCATGCTTAACTCGCGTTTCGGCACAAATCCATGTGCGGGTGCTAAAAAGAGCAGCATCGGCATGCTTTTCACGTCGTTTGGTAGAAATCCACGCGCGCGTTCTGCCAAAAGCACCATTTGGATGCATATCGTGTGGTTTTGCAGAAAACTGCATCCGCGTCTACCAAAAGATGCATGTGCATGCTTAAAACGCGTTTTGGCACAAATCCATGTGCGGGTGCTAAAAAGAGCAGCATCGGCATGCTTTTGACGTCGTTTGGTAGAAATCCACGTGCGCGTTCTGCCAAAAGCACCATTTGATGCATATCGTGTGGTTTTGCAGAAAACTGCGTTCGCGTCTACCAAAAGATGCATGTGCATGCTTAAAACGCGTTTTGGCACAAAATCATGTGCGTGTGCTAAAAACAGCAGCATCGGCATGCTTTTCACGTCGTTTGGTAGAAATCCACGTGCGCGTTCTGCCAAAAGTACCATTTGCATGCATATCGTGTGGTTTAGCAGAAAACTGCGTCCGCGTCTACCAAAAGATGCATGTGCATGCTTAAAACGCGTTTTGGCACAAATCCATGTGCGGGTGCTAAAAAGAGCAGCATCGGCATGCTTTTCACGTCGTTTGGTAGAAATCCACGTGCGCGTTCTGCCAAAAGCACCATTCGCATGCATATCGTGTGGTTTTGCAAAAAACTGCGTCCGCGTCTACGAAAAGATGCAAGTGCATGCTTAAAACGCGTTTTGGCACAAATCCATGTGCGGGTGCTAAAAAGAGCAGCATCGGCATGCTTTTCACGTCGTTTGGTAGAAATCCACGTGCGCGTTCTGCCAAAAGCACCATTTGCATGCATATCGTGTGGTTTTGCAGAAAATTGCGTCCGCGTCTACCAAAACATGCATGTGCATGCTTAAAACGCGTTTTGGCACAAATGCACGTGCGGGTGCTAAAAAGAGCAGCATCGGCATGCTTTTCACGTCGTTTGGTAGAAATCCACCTGCGCGTTCTGCCAAAAGCACCATTCGCATGCATATCGTGTGGTTTTGCAGAAAACTGCGTCCGCGTCTACCAAAAGATGCATGTGCATGCTTAAAACGCGTTTTGGCACAAATCCATGTGCGGTTGCTAAAAAGAGCAGCATCGGCATGCTTTTCACGTCGTTTGGTAGAAATCCACGTGCGCGTTCTGCCAAAAGCACCATTTGCATGCATATCGTGTGGTTTTGCAGAAAACTGCGTCCGCGTCTACCAAAAGATGCATGTGCATGCTTAAAACGCGTTTTGGCACAAATCCATGTGCGGGTGCTAAAAAGAGCAGCATCGGCATGCTTTTCACGTCGTTTGGTAGAAATCCGCCTGCGCGTTCTGCCAAAAGCACCATTTGCATGCATATCGTGCGGTTTTGCAGAAAACTGAGTCCGCGTCTACCAAAAGATGCATGTGCATGCTTAAAACGCGTTTTGGCACAAATCCATGTGCGGGTGCTAAAAAGAGCAGCATCGGCATGCTTTTCACGTCGTTTGGTAGAAATCCACGCGCGCGTTCTGCCAAAAGCACCATTTGCATGCATATCGTGTGGTTTTGCAGAAAACTGCGTCCGAGTCTACCAAAAGATGCATGTGCATGCTTAAAACGCGTTTTGGCACAAATCCATGTGCGGGTGCTAAAAAGAGCAGCATCGGCATGCTTTTCACGTCGTTTGGTAGAAATCCACGTGCGCGTTCTGCCAAAAGCACCATTTGCATGCATATCGTGTGGTTCTGCAGAAAACTGCGTCCGCGTCTACGAAAAGATGCATGTGCATGCTTAATACGCGTTTTGGCACAAATCCATGTGCGGGTGCTAAAAAGAGCAGCATCGGCATGCTTTTCACGTCGTTTGGTAGAAATCCACGTGCGCGCTCTGCCAAAAGCACCATTTGCATGCATATCGTGTGGTTTTGCAGAAAACTGCGTCCGCGTCTACCAAAAGATGCATGTGCATGCTTAAAACGCGTTTTGGCACAAATCCATGTGCGGGTGCTAAAAAGAGCAGCATCGGCATGATTTTCACGTCGTTTGGTAGAAATCCACGTGCGCGTTCGGCCAAAAGCACCATTTGCATGCATATCGTGTGGTTTTGCAGAAAACTGCGTCCGCGTCTACCAAAAGATGCATGTGCATGCTTAAAACGCGTTTTGGCACAAAACAATGTGCGGGTGCTAAAAAGAGCAGCATCGGCATGCTTTTCACGTCGTTTGGTTGAAATCCACGTGCGCGTTCTGCCAAAAGCACCATTTGCATGCATATCGTGTGGTTTTGCAGAAAACTGCGCCCGCGTCTACCATAAGATGCATGTGCATGCTTAAAACGCGTTTTGGCACAAATCCATGTGCGGGGTGCTAAAAAGAGCAGCATCGGCATGCTTTTCACGTCGTTTGGTAGAAATCCACGTGCGCGTTCTGCCAAAAGCACCATTTGCATGCATGTCGTGTGGTTTTGCAGAAAACTGCGTCGCCGTCTACCAAAAGATGCATGTGCATGCTTAACACGCGTTTTGGCACAAATCCATGTGCGGGTGCTAAAAAGAGCAGCATCGGCATGCTTCTCACATCGTTTGGTAGAAATCCACGTGCGCGTTCTGCCAAAAGCACCATTTGCATGCATATCGTGTGGTTTTGCAGAAAACTGCGTCCGCGTCTACCAAAAGATGCATGTGCATGGTTAAAACGCGTTTTGGCACACATCATGTGCGGGTGCTAAAAAGAGCAGCATCGGCATGCTTTTCACGTCGTTTGGTAGAAATCCACGTGCGCGTTCTGCCAAAAGTACCATTTGCATGCATATCGTGTGGTTTAGCAGAAAACTGCGTCCGCGTCTACCAAAAGATGCATGTGCATGCTTAAAACGCGTTTTGGCACAAATCCATGTGCGGGTGCTAAAAAGAGCAGAATCGGCATGCTTTTCACGTCGTTTGGTAGAAATCCACGTGCGCCTTCTGCCAAAAGCACCATTTGCGTGCATATCGTGAGGTTTTGCAGATAACTGCGTCCGCGTCTACCAAAAGATGCATGTGCATGCTTAAAACGCGTTTTGGCACAAATCCATGTGCGGGTGCTAAAAAGACCACCATCGGCATGCTTTTCACATCGTTTGGTAGAAATCCACGTACGCGTTCTGCAAAAGCACCATTTGCATGCATATCGTGTGGTTTTGCAGAAAACTGCGTCCGCGTCTACCAAAAGATGCATGTGCATCCTTAAAACGCGTTTTGGCACAAATCCATGTGCGGGTGCTAAAAAGAGCAGCATCGGCATGCTTTTCACGTCGTTTGGTAGAAATCCACGTGCGCGTTGTGCCAAAAGCACCATTTGCATGCATATCGTGTGGTTTTGCAGAAAACTGCGTCCGCGTCTACCAAAAGATGCATGTGCATGCTTAAAACGCGTTTTCGCACAAATCCATGTGCGGGTGCTAAAAAGATCAGCATCGGCATGCTTTTCACGTCGTTTGGTTGAAATCCACGTGCGCGTTCTGCCAAAAGCACCATTTGCATGCATATCGTGTGGTTTAGCAGAAAATTGCGTCCGCGTCTACCAAAAGATGCATGTGCATGCTTAAAACGCGTTTTGGCACAAATCCATGTGCGGGTGCTAAAAAGAGCAGCATCGGCATGCTTTTCACGTCGTTTGGTAGAAATCCACGTGCGCGTTCTGCCAAAAGCACCATTTGCATGCATATCGTGTAGTTTTGCAGAAAACTGCGTCCGCGTCTACCAAAAGATGCATGTGCATGCTTAAAACGCGTTTTCGCACAAATCCATGTGCGGGTGCTAAAAAGATCAGCATCGGCATGCTTTTCACGTCGTTTGGTAGAAATCCACGTGCGCGTTCTGCCAAAAGTACCATTTGCATGCATATCGTGTGGTTTAGCAGAAAATTGCGTCCGCGTCTACCAAAAGATGCATGTGCATGCTTAAAACGCGTTTTGGCACAAATCCATGTGCGGGTGCTAAAAAGAGCAGCATCGGCATGCTTTTCACGTCGTTTGTAGAAATCCACGTGCGCGTTCTGCCAAAAGCACCATTTGCATGCATATCGTGTAGTTTTGCAGAAAACTGCGTCCGCGTCTACCAAAAGATGCATGTGCATGCTTAACACGCGTTTTGGCACAAATCCATGTGCGGGTGCTAAAAAGAGCAGCATCGGCATGCTTTTCACGTCGTTTGGTAGAAATCCACGTGCGCGTTCTGCCAAAAGCACCATTTGCATGCATATCGTGTGGTTTTGCAGAAAACTGCGTCCGCGTCTACCAAAAGATGCATGTGCATGCTTAACACGCGTTTTGGCACAAATCCATGTGCGGGTGCTAAAAAGAGCAGCATCGGCATGCTTTTCACGTCGCTTGGTAGAAATCACGTGCGCGTTCTGCCAAAAGCACCATTTGCATGCATATCGTGTGGTTTTGCAGAAAACTGCGTCCGCGTCTACGAAAGGATGCATGTGCATGCTTAAAACGCGTTTTGGCACAAATCCATGTGCGGGTGCTAAAAAGAGCAGCATCGGCATGCTTTTCACGTCGTTTGGTAGAAATCCACGTGCGCGTTCTGCCAAAAGCACCATTTGCATGCATATCGTGTGGTTTTGCCGAAAACTGCGTCCGCGTCTACCAAAAGATGCATGTGCATGCTTTAAAACGCCGTTTTGGCACAAATCCATGTGCGGGTGCTAAAAAGAGCAGCATCGGCATGCTTTTCACGTCGTTTGGTAGAAATCCACGTGCGCGTTCTGCCAAAAGCACCATTTGCATGCATATCGTGTGGTTTTGCAGAAAACAGCGTCCGCGTCTACCAAAAGATGCATGTGCATGCTTAAAACGCGTTTTGCACAAATCCATGTGCGGGTGCTAAAAAGAGCAGCATCGGCATGCTTTTCACGTCGTTTGGTAGAAATCCACGTGCGCGTTCTACCAAAAGCACCATTTGCATGCATATCGTGTGGTTTTGCAGAAAACTGCGTCCGCGTCTACCAAAAGATGCATGTGCATGCTTAAAACGCGTTTTGGCACAAATCCATGTGCGGGTGCTAAAAAGAGCAGCATCGGCATGCTTTTCACGTCGTTTGGTAGAAATCCACGTGCGCGTTCTACCAAAAGCACCATTTGCATGCATATCGTGTGGTTTTGCCGAAAACTGCGTCCGCGTCTACCAAAAGATGCATGTGCATGCTTAAAACGCGTTTTGGCACAAATCCATGTGCGGGTGCTAAAAAGAGCAGCATCGGCATGCTTTTCATGTCGTTTGGTAGAAATCCACGTGCGCGTTCTGCCAAAAGCACCATTTGCATGCATATCGTGTGGTTTTGCAGAAAACTGCGTCCGCGTCTGCCAAAAGATGCATGTGCATGCTTAAAAC
>NW_027460808.1:0-24320 GCF_050947875.1 Dermacentor variabilis | reverse complement strand
TGTGCCGGTGCTAAAAAGAGCAGCATCGGAGGCTTTTCACGTCGTTTGGTAGAAATCCACGTGCGCGTTCTGCCAAAAGCACCATTTGCATGCATATCGTGTGGTTTTGCAGAAAACTGCGTCCGCGTCTACCAAAAGATGCATGTGCATGCTTAACACGCGTTTTGGCACAAATCCATGTGCGGGTGCTAAAAAGAGCAGCATCGGCATGCTTTTCACGTCGTTTGGTAGAAATCCACGCGCGCGTTCTGCCAAAAGCACCATTTGCATGCATATCGTGTGGTTTTGCAGAAAAGTGCGTCCGCGTCTACCAAAAGATGCATGTGCATGCTTAAAACGCGTTTTGGCACAAATCCATGTGTGGGTGCTAAAAAGAGCAGCATCGGCATGCTTTTCACGTCGTTTGGTAGAAATCCACGTGCGCGTTCTGCCAAAAGCACCATTTGCATGCATATCGTGCGGTTTTGCAGAAAACTGCGTCCGCGTCTACCAAAAGATGCATGTGCATGCTTAAAACGCGTTTTGGCACAAATCCATGTGCCGGTGCTAAAAAGAGCAGCATCGGCATGCTTTTGACGTCGTTTGGTAGAAATCCACGTGCGCGTTCTGCCAAAAGCACCATTTGCATGCATATCGTGTGGTTTTGCAGAAAAGTGCGTCCGCGTCTACCAAAAGATGCATGTGCATGCTTAAAACGCGTTTTAGCACAAATCCATGTGCCGGTGCTAAAAAGAGCAGCATCGGGAGGCTTTTCACGTCGTTTGGTAGAAATCCACGTGCGCGTTCTGCCAAAAGCACCATTTGCATGCATATCGTGTGGTTTTGCAGAAAACTGCGTCCGCGTCTACCAAAAGATGCATGTGCATGCTTAACACGCGTTTTGGCACAAATCCATGTGCGGGTGCTCAAAAGAGCAGCATCGGCAGGCTTTTCACGTCGTTTGGTAGAAATCCACGTGCGCGTTCTGCCAAAAGCACCATTTGCATGCATATCGTGTGGTTTTGCAGAAAAGTGCGTCCACGTCTACCAAAAGATGCGTGTGCATGCTTAAAACGCGTTTTGGCACAAATCCATGTGCGGGTGCTAAAAAGAGCAGCATCGGCATGCTTTTCACGTCGTTTGGTAGAAATCCACGTGCGCGTTCTGCCAAAAGCACCATTTGCATGCATATCGTGCGGTTTTGCAGAAAACTGCGTCCGCGTCTACCAAAAGATGCATGTGCATGCTTAAAACGCGTTTTGGCACAAATCCATGTGCCGGTGCTAAAAAGAGCAGCATCGGCATGCTTTTCACGTCGTTTGATAGAAATCCACGTGCGCGTTCTGCCAAAAGCACCATTTGCATGCATATCGTGTGGTTTTGCAGAAAACTGCGTCCGCGTCTACCAAAAGATGCATGTGCATGCTTAAAACGCGTTTTAGCACAAATCCATGTGCCGGTGCTAAAAAGAGCAGCATCGGCAGGCTTTTCACGTCGTTTGGTAGAAATCCACGTGCGCGTTCTGCCAAAAGCACCATTTGCATGCATATCGTGTGGTTTTGCAGAAAACTGCGTCCGCGTCTACCAAAAGATGCATGTGCATGCTTAACACGCGTTTTGGCACAAATCCATGTGCGGGTGCTAAAAAGAGCAGCATCGGCATGCTTTTCACGTCGTTTGGTAGAAATCCACGCGCGCGTTCTGCCAAAAGCACCATTTGCATGCATATCGTGTGGTTTTGCAGAAAACTGCGTCCGCGTCTACCAAAAGATGCATGTGCATGCTTAAAACGCGTTTTGGCACAAATCCATGTGCGGGTGCTAAAAAGAGCAGCATCGGCATGCTTTTCACGTCGTTTGGTAGAAATCCACGTGCGCGTTCTGCCAAAAGCACCATTTGCATGCATATCGTGCGGTTTTGCAGAAAACTGCGTCCGCATCCACCAAAAGATGCATGTGCATGCTTAAAACGCGTTTTGGCACAAATCCATGTGCGGGTGCTAAAAAGATCAGCATCGGCATGCTTATCACGTCGTTTGGTAGAAATCCACGTGCGCGTTCTGCCAAAAGCGCCATTTGCATGCATATCGTGTGGTTTTGCTGAAAACTGCGTCCGCGTCTACCAAAAGATGCATGTGCATGCTTAAAACGCGTTTTAGCACAAATCCTTGTGCCGGTGCTAAAAAGAGCAGCATCGGCATGCTTTTCACGTCGTTTGGTAGAAATCCACGTGCGCGTTCTGCCAAAAGCACCATTTGCATGCATATCGTGCGGTTTTGCAGAAAACTGCGTCCGCGTCTACCAAAAGATGCATGTGCATGCTTAAAACGCGTTTTGGCACAAATCCATGTGCCGGTGCTAAAAAGAGCAGCATCGGCATGCTTTTCACGTCGTTTGATAGAAATCCACGTGCGCGTTCTGCCAAAAGCACCATTTGCATGCATATCGTGTGGTTTTGCAGAAAAGTGCGTCCGCGTCTACCAAAAGATGCATGTGCATGCTTAAAACGCGTTTTAGCACAAATCCATCTGCCGGTGCTAAAAAGAGCAGCATCGGCAGGCTTTTCACGTCGTTTGGTAGAAATCCACGTGCGCGTTCTGCCAAAAGCACCATTTGCATGCATATCGTGTGGTTTTGCAGAAAACTGCGTCCGCGTCTACCAAAAGATGCATGTGTATGCTTAACACGCGTTTTGGCACAAATCCATGTGCGGGTGCTAAAAAGAGCAGCATCGGCATGCTTTTCACGTCGTTTGGTAGAAATCCACGCGCGCGTTCTGCCAAAAGCACCATTTGCATGCATATCGTGTGGTTTTGCAGAAAACTGCGTCCGCGTCTACCAAAAGATGCATGTGCATGCTTAAAACGCGTTTTGGCACAAATCCATGTGAGGGTGCTTTTTTAAAAAGATCAGCATCGGCATGCTTTTCACGTCGTTTGGTAGAAATCCACGTGCGCGTTCTGCCAAAAGCGCCATTTGCATGCATATCGTGTGGTTTTGCAGAAAACTGCGTCCGCGTCTACCAAAAGATGCATGTGCATGCTTAAAACGCGTTTTGGCACAAATCCATGTGCGGGTGCTAAAAAGAGCAGCATCGGCATGCTTTTCACGTCGTTTGGTGGAAATCCACGTGCGCGTTCTCCCAAAAGCACCACTTGCATGCATATCGTGTGGTTTTGCCGAAAACTGCGTCCGCGTCTACCAAAAGATGCATGTGCATGCTTAAAACGCGTTTTGGCACAAATCCATGTGCGGGTGCTAAAAAGAGCAGCATCGGCATGCTTTTCACGTCGTTTGGTAGAAATCCACGTGCGCGTTCTGCCAAAAGCACCATTTGCATGCATATCGTGCGGTTTTGCAGAAAACTGCGTCCGCGTCTACCAAAAGATGCATGTGCATGCTTAAAACGCGTTTTGGCACAAATCCATGTGCGGGTGCTAAAAAGAGCAGCATCGGCATGCTTTTCACGTCGTTTGGTAGAAATCCACGTGCGCGTTCTGCCAAAAGCACCATTTGCATGCATATCGTGTGGTTTTGCAGAAAAGTGCGTCCGCGTCTACCAAAAGATGCATGTGCATGCTTAAAACGCGTTTTAGCACAAATCCATGTGCCGGGGCTAAAAAGAGCAGCATCGGCAGGCTTTTCACGTCGTTTGGTAGAAATCCACGTGCGCGTTCTGCCAAAAGCACCATTTGCATGCATATCGCGTGGTTTTGCAGAAAACTGCGTCCGCGTCTACCAAAAGATGCATGTGCATGCTTAAAACGCGTTTTAGCACAAATCCATGTGCCGGTGCTAAAAAGAGCAGCATCGGCATGCTTTTCACGTCGTTTGGTAGAAATCCACGCGCGCGTTCTGCCAAAAGCACCATTTGCATGCATATCGTGTGGTTTTGCCGAAAACTGCGTCCGCGTCTACCAAAAGATGCATGTGCATGCTTAAAACGCGTTTTGGCACAAATCCATGTGCGGGTGCTAAAAAGAGCAGCATCGGCATGCTTTTCACGTCGTTTGGTAGAAATCCACGTGCGCGTTCTGCCAAAAGCACCATTTGCATGCATATCGTGCGGTTTTGCAGAAAACTGCGTCCGCGTCTACCAAAAGATGCATGTGCATGCTTAAAACGCGTTTTGGCACAAATCCATGTGCGGGTGCTAAAAAGAGAAGCATCGGCATGCTTTTCACGTCGTTTGGTAGAAATCCACGTGCGCGTTCTGCCAAAAGCACCATTTGCATGCATAGCGTGTGGTTTTGCAGAAAACAGCGTCCGCGTCTACCAAAAGATGCATGTGCATGCTTAAAACGCGTTTTGGCACAAATCCATGTGCGGGTGCTAAAAAGAGCAGCATCGGCATGCTTTTCACGTCGTTTGGTAGAAATCTACGTGCGCGTTCTGCCAAAAGCACCATTTGCATGCATATCGTGTGGTTTTGCAGAAAAGTGCGTCCACGTCTACCAAAAGATGCGTGTGCATGCTTAAAACGCGTTTTGGCACAAATTCATGTGCGGGTGCTAAAAAGAGCAGCATCGGCATGCTTTTCACGTCGTTTGGTAGAAATCCACGTGCGCGTTCTGCCAAAAGCACCATTTGCATGCATATCGTGCGGTTTTGCAGAAAACTGCGTCCGCGTCTACCAAAAGATGCATGTGCATGCTTAAAACGCGTTTTGGCACAAATCCATGTGCCGGTGCTAAAAAGAGCAGCATCGGCATGCTTTTCACGTCGTTTGATAGAAATCCACGTGCGCGTTCTGCCAAAAGCACCATTTGCATGCATATCGTGTGGTTTTGCAGAAAACTGCGTCCGCGTCTACCAAAAGATGCATGTGCATGCTTAAAACGCGTTTTAGCACAAATCCATGTGCCGGTGCTAAAAAGAGCAGCATCGGCAGGCTTTTCACGTCGTTTGGTAGAAATCCACGTGCGCGTTCTGCCAAAAGCACCATTTGCATGCATATCGTGTGGTTTTGCAGAAAACTGCGTCCGCGTCTACCAAAAGATGCATGTGCATGCTTAACACGCGTTTTGGCACAAATCCATGTGCGGGTGCTAAAAAGAGCAGCATCGGCATGCTTTTCACGTCGTTTGGTAGAAATCCACGCGCGCGTTCTGCCAAAAGCACCATTTGCATGCATATCGTGTGGTTTTGCAGAAAACTGCGTCCGCGTCTACCAAAAGATGCATGTGCATGCTTAAAACGCGTTTTGGCACAAATCCATGTGCGGGTGCTAAAAAGAGCAGCATCGGCATGCTTTTCACGTCGTTTGGTAGAAATCCACGTGCGCGTTCTGCCAAAAGCACCATTTGCATGCATATCGTGCGGTTTTGCAGAAAACTGCGTCCGCATCCACCAAAAGATGCATGTGCATGCTTAAAACGCGTTTTGGCACAAATCCATGTGCGGGTGCTAAAAAGATCAGCATCGGCATGCTTATCACGTCGTTTGGTAGAAATCCACGTGCGCGTTCTGCCAAAAGCGCCATTTGCATGCATATCGTGTGGTTTTGCTGAAAACTGCGTCCGCGTCTACCAAAAGATGCATGTGCATGCTTAAAACGCGTTTTAGCACAAATCCTTGTGCCGGTGCTAAAAAGAGCAGCATCGGCATGCTTTTCACGTCGTTTGGTAGAAATCCACGTGCGCGTTCTGCCAAAAGCACCATTTGCATGCATATCGTGCGGTTTTGCAGAAAACTGCGTCCGCGTCTACCAAAAGATGCATGTGCATGCTTAAAACGCGTTTTGGCACAAATCCATGTGCCGGTGCTAAAAAGAGCAGCATCGGCATGCTTTTCACGTCGTTTGATAGAAATCCACGTGCGCGTTCTGCCAAAAGCACCATTTGCATGCATATCGTGTGGTTTTGCAGAAAAGTGCGTCCGCGTCTACCAAAAGATGCATGTGCATGCTTAAAACGCGTTTTAGCACAAATCCATCTGCCGGTGCTAAAAAGAGCAGCATCGGCAGGCTTTTCACGTCGTTTGGTAGAAATCCACGTGCGCGTTCTGCCAAAAGCACCATTTGCATGCATATCGTGTGGTTTTGCAGAAAACTGCGTCCGCGTCTACCAAAAGATGCATGTGTATGCTTAACACGCGTTTTGGCACAAATCCATGTGCGGGTGCTAAAAAGAGCAGCATCGGCATGCTTTTCACGTCGTTTGGTAGAAATCCACGCGCGCGTTCTGCCAAAAGCACCATTTGCATGCATATCGTGTGGTTTTGCAGAAAAGTGCGTCCGCGTCTACCAAAAGATGCATGTGCATGCTTAAAACGCGTTTTAGCACAAATCCATCTGCCGGTGCTAAAAAGAGCAGCATCGGCAGGCTTTTCACGTCGTTTGGTAGAAATCCACGTGCGCGTTCTGCCAAAAGCACCATTTGCATGCATATCGTGTGGTTTTGCAGAAAACTGCGTCCGCGTCTACCAAAAGATGCATGTGTATGCTTAACACGCGTTTTGGCACAAATCCATGTGCGGGTGCTAAAAAGAGCAGCATCGGCATGCTTTTCACGTCGTTTGGTAGAAATCCACGCGCGCGTTCTGCCAAAAGCACCATTTGCATGCATATCGTGTGGTTTTGCAGAAAACTGCGTCCGCGTCTACCAAAAGATGCATGTGCATGCTTAAAACGCGTTTTGGCACAAATCCATGTGAGGGTGCTTTTTTAAAAAGATCAGCATCGGCATGCTTTTCACGTCGTTTGGTAGAAATCCACGTGCGCGTTCTGCCAAAAGCGCCATTTGCATGCATATCGTGTGGTTTTGCAGAAAACTGCGTCCGCGTCTACCAAAAGATGCATGTGCATGCTTAAAACGCGTTTTGGCACAAATCCATGTGCGGGTGCTAAAAAGAGCAGCATCGGCATGCTTTTCACGTCGTTTGGTGGAAATCCACGTGCGCGTTCTGCCAAAAGCACCACTTGCATGCATATCGTGTGGTTTTGCCGAAAACTGCGTCCGCGTCTACCAAAAGATGCATGTGCATGCTTAAAACGCGTTTTGGCACAAATCCATGTGCGGGTGCTAAAAAGAGCAGCATCGGCATGCTTTTCACGTCGTTTGGTAGAAATCCACGTGCGCGTTCTGCCAAAAGCACCATTTGCATGCATATCGTGCGGTTTTGCAGAAAACTGCGTCCGCGTCTACCAAAAGATGCATGTGCATGCTTAAAACGCGTTTTGGCACAAATCCATGTGCGGGTGCTAAAAAGAGCAGCATCGGCATGCTTTTCACGTCGTTTGGTAGAAATCCACGTGCGCGTTCTGCCAAAAGCACCATTTGCATGCATATCGTGTGGTTTTGCAGAAAAGTGCGTCCGCGTCTACCAAAAGATGCATGTGCATGCTTAAAACGCGTTTTAGCACAAATCCATGTGCCGGGGCTAAAAAGAGCAGCATCGGCAGGCTTTTCACGTCGTTTGGTATAAATCCACGTGCGCGTTCTGCCAAAAGCACCATTTGCATGCATATCGCGTGGTTTTGCAGAAAACTGCGTCCGCGTCTACCAAAAGATGCATGTGCATGCTTAAAACGCGTTTTAGCACAAATCCATGTGCCGGTGCTAAAAAGAGCAGCATCGGCATGCTTTTCACGTCGTTTGGTAGAAATCCACGCGCGCGTTCTGCCAAAAGCACCATTTGCATGCATATCGTGTGGTTTTGCCGAAAACTGCGTCCGCGTCTACCAAAAGATGCATTTGCATGCTTAAAACGCGTTTTGGCACAAATCCATGTGCGGGTGCTAAAAAGAGCAGCATCGGCATGCTTTTCACGTCGTTTGGTAGAAATCCACGTGCGCGTTCTGCCAAAAGCACCATTTGCATGCATATCGTGCGGTTTTGCAGAAAACTGCGTCCGCGTCTACCAAAAGATGCATGTGCATGCTTAAAACGCGTTTTGGCACAAATCCATGTGCGGGTGCTAAAAAGAGAAGCATCGGCATGCTTTTCACGTCGTTTGGTAGAAATCCACGTGCGCGTTCTGCCAAAAGCACCATTTGCATGCATAGCGTGTGGTTTTGCAGAAAACAGCGTCCGCGTCTACCAAAAGATGCATGTGCATGCTTAAAACGCGTTTTGGCACAAATCCATGTGCGGGTGCTAAAAAGAGCAGCATCGGCATGCTTTTCACGTCGTTTGGTAGAAATCTACGTGCGCGTTCTGCCAAAAGCACCATTTGCATGCATATCGTGTGGTTTTGCAGAAAAGTGCGTCCACGTCTACCAAAAGATGCGTGTGCATGCTTAAAACGCGTTTTGGCACAAATTCATGTGCGGGTGCTAAAAAGAGCAGCATCGGCATGCTTTTCACGTCGTTTGGTAGAAATCCACGTGCGCGTTCTGCCAAAAGCACCATTTGCATGCATATCGTGCGGTTTTGCAGAAAACTGCGTCCGCGTCTACCAAAAGATGCATGTGCATGCTTAAAACGCGTTTTGGCACAAATCCATGTGCCGGTGCTAAAAAGAGCAGCATCGGCATGCTTTTCACGTCGTTTGATAGAAATCCACGTGCGCGTTCTGCCAAAAGCACCATTTGCATGCATATCGTGTGGTTTTGCAGAAAACTGCGTCCGCGTCTACCAAAAGATGCATGTGCATGCTTAAAACGCGTTTTAGCACAAATCCATGTGCCGGTGCTAAAAAGAGCAGCATCGGCAGGCTTTTCACGTCGTTTGGTAGAAATCCACGTGCGCGTTCTGCCAAAAGCACCATTTGCATGCATATCGTGTGGTTTTGCAGAAAACTGCGTCCGCGTCTACCAAAAGATGCATGTGCATGCTTAACACGCGTTTTGGCACAAATCCATGTGCGGGTGCTAAAAAGAGCAGCATCGGCATGCTTTTCACGTCGTTTGGTAGAAATCCACGCGCGCGTTCTGCCAAAAGCACCATTTGCATGCATATCGTGTGGTTTTGCAGAAAACTGCGTCCGCGTCTACCAAAAGATGCATGTGCATGCTTAAAACGCGTTTTGGCACAAATCCATGTGCGGGTGCTAAAAAGAGCAGCATCGGCATGCTTTTCACGTCGTTTGGTAGAAATCCACGTGCGCGTTCTGCCAAAAGCACCATTTGCATGCATATCGTGCGGTTTTGCAGAAAACTGCGTCCGCATCCACCAAAAGATGCATGTGCATGCTTAAAACGCGTTTTGGCACAAATCCATGTGCGGGTGCTAAAAAGATCAGCATCGGCATGCTTATCACGTCGTTTGGTAGAAATCCACGTGCGCGTTCTGCCAAAAGCGCCATTTGCATGCATATCGTGTGGTTTTGCTGAAAACTGCGTCCGCGTCTACCAAAAGATGCATGTGCATGCTTAAAACGCGTTTTAGCACAAATCCTTGTGCCGGTGCTAAAAAGAGCAGCATCGGCATGCTTTTCACGTCGTTTGGTAGAAATCCACGTGCGCGTTCTGCCAAAAGCACCATTTGCATGCATATCGTGCGGTTTTGCAGAAAACTGCGTCCGCGTCTACCAAAAGATGCATGTGCATGCTTAAAACGCGTTTTGGCACAAATCCATGTGCCGGTGCTAAAAAGAGCAGCATCGGCATGCTTTTCACGTCGTTTGATAGAAATCCACGTGCGCGTTCTGCCAAAAGCACCATTTGCATGCATATCGTGTGGTTTTGCAGAAAAGTGCGTCCGCGTCTACCAAAAGATGCATGTGCATGCTTAAAACGCGTTTTAGCACAAATCCATCTGCCGGTGCTAAAAAGAGCAGCATCGGCAGGCTTTTCACGTCGTTTGGTAGAAATCCACGTGCGCGTTCTGCCAAAAGCACCATTTGCATGCATATCGTGTGGTTTTGCAGAAAACTGCGTCCGCGTCTACCAAAAGATGCATGTGTATGCTTAACACGCGTTTTGGCACAAATCCATGTGCGGGTGCTAAAAAGAGCAGCATCGGCATGCTTTTCACGTCGTTTGGTAGAAATCCACGCGCGCGTTCTGCCAAAAGCACCATTTGCATGCATATCGTGTGGTTTTGCAGAAAACTGCGTCCGCGTCTACCAAAAGATGCATGTGCATGCTTAAAACGCGTTTTGGCACAAATCCATGTGAGGGTGCTTTTTTAAAAAGATCAGCATCGGCATGCTTTTCACGTCGTTTGGTAGAAATCCACGTGCGCGTTCTGCCAAAAGCGCCATTTGCATGCATATCGTGTGGTTTTGCAGAAAACTGCGTCCGCGTCTACCAAAAGATGCATGTGCATGCTTAAAACGCGTTTTGGCACAAATCCATGTGCGGGTGCTAAAAAGAGCAGCATCGGCATGCTTTTCACGTCGTTTGGTGGAAATCCACGTGCGCGTTCTGCCAAAAGCACCACTTGCATGCATATCGTGTGGTTTTGCCGAAAACTGCGTCCGCGTCTACCAAAAGATGCATGTGCATGCTTAAAACGCGTTTTGGCACAAATCCATGTGCGGGTGCTAAAAAGAGCAGCATCGGCATGCTTTTCACGTTGTTTGGTAGAAATCCACGTGCGCGTTCTGCCAAAAGCACCATTTGCATGCATATCGTGCGGTTTTGCAGAAAACTGCGTCCGCGTCTACCAAAAGATGCATGTGCATGCTTAAAACGCGTTTTGGCACAAATCCATGTGCGGGTGCTAAAAAGAGCAGCATCGGCATGCTTTTCACGTCGTTTGGTAGAAATCCACGTGCGCGTTCTGCCAAAAGCACCATTTGCATGCATATCGTGTGGTTTTGCAGAAAAGTGCGTCCGCGTCTACCAAAAGATGCATGTGCATGCTTAAAACGCGTTTTAGCACAAATCCATGTGCCGGGGCTAAAAAGAGCAGCATCGGCAGGCTTTTCACGTCGTTTGGTAGAAATCCACGTGCGCGTTCTGCCAAAAGCACCATTTGCATGCATATCGCGTGGTTTTGCAGAAAACTGCGTCCGCGTCTACCAAAATATGCATGTGCATGCTTAAAACGCGTTTTAGCACAAATCCATGTGCCGGTGCTAAAAAGAGCAGCATCGGCATGCTTTTCACGTCGTTTGGTAGAAATCCACGCGCGCGTTCTGCCAAAAGCACCATTTGCATGCATATCGTGTGGTTTTGCCGAAAACTGCGTCCGCGTCTACCAAAAGATGCATGTGCATGCTTAAAACGCGTTTTGGCACAAATCCATGTGCGGGTGCTAAAAAGAGCAGCATCGGCATGCTTTTCACGTCGTTTGGTAGAAATCCACGTGCGCGTTCTGCCAAAAGCACCATTTGCATGCATATCGTGCGGTTTTGCAGAAAACTGCGTCCGCGTCTACCAAAAGATGCATGTGCATGCTTAAAACGCGTTTTGGCACAAATCCATGTGCGGGTGCTAAAAAGAGAAGCATCGGCATGCTTTTCACGTCGTTTGGTAGAAATCCACGTGCGCGTTCTGCCAAAAGCACCATTTGCATGCATAGCGTGTGGTTTTGCAGAAAACAGCGTCCGCGTCTACCAAAAGATGCATGTGCATGCTTAAAACGCGTTTTGGCACAAATCCATGTGCGGGTGCTAAAAAGAGCAGCATCGGCATGCTTTTCACGTCGTTTGGTAGAAATCTACGTGCGCGTTCTGCCAAAAGCACCATTTGCATGTATATCGTGTGGTTTTGCAGAAAACTGCGTCCGCGTCTACCAAAAGATGCATGTGCATGCTTAAAACGCGTTTTGGCACAAATCCATGTGCGGGTGCTAAAAAGAGCAGCATCGGCATGCTTTTCACGTCGTTTGGTAGAAATCCACGTGCGCGTTCTGCCAAAAGCGCCATTTGCATGCATATCGTGTGGTTTTGCAGAAAACTGCGTCCGCGTCTACCAAAAGATGCATGTGCATGCTTAAAACGCGTTTTGGCACAAATCCATGTGCGGGTGCTAAAAAGAGCAGCATCGGCATGCTTTTCACGTCGTTTGGTAGAAATCCACGTGCGCGTTCTGCCAAAAGCGCCATTTGCATGCATATCGTGTGGTTTTGCAGAAAACTGCGTCCGCGTCTACCAAAAGATGCATGTGCATGCTTAAAACGCGTTTTGGCACAAATCCATGTGCGGGTGCTAAAAAGAGCAGCATCGGCATGCTTTTCACGTCGTTTGGTAGAAATCCACGTGCGCTTTCTGCCAAAAGCACCATTTGCGTGCATATCGTGTGGTTTTGCAGAAAACTGCGTCCGCGTCTACCAAAAGATGCATGTGCATGCTTAAAACGCGTTTTGGCACAAATCCATGTGAGGGTGCTAAAAAGATCAGCATCGGCATGCTTTTCACGTCGTTTGGTAGAAATCCACGTGCGCGTTCTGCCAAAAGCGCCATTTGCATGCATATCGTGTGGTTTTGCAGAAAACTGCGTCCGCGTCTACCAAAAGATGCATGTGCATGCTTAAAACGCGTTTTAGCACAAATCCATGTGCCGGTGCTAAAAAGAGCAGCATCGGCATGCTTTTCACGTCGTTTGGTAGAAATCTACGTGCGCGTTCTGCCAAAAGCGCCATTTGCATGCACATCGTGTGGTTTTGCAGAAAACTGCGTCCGCGTCTACCAAAAGATGCATGTGCATGCTTAAAACGCGTTTTAGCACAAATCCATGTGCCGGTGCTAAAAAGAGCAGCATCGGCATGCTTTTCACGTCGTTTGGTAGAAATCCACGTGCGCGTTCTGCCAAAAGCACCATTTGCATGCATATCGTGCGGTTTTGCAGAAAACTGCGTCCGCGTCTACCAAAAGATGCATGTGCATGCTTAAAACGCGTTTTGGCACAAATCCATGTGCCGGTGCTAAATAGAGCAGCATCGGCATGCTTTTCACGTCGTTTGATAGAAATCCACGTGCGCGTTCTGCCAAAAGCACCATTTGCATGCATATCGTGTGGTTTTGCAGAAAAGTGCGTCCGCGTCTACCAATAGATGCATGTGCATGCTTAAAACGCGTTTTAGCACAAATCCATGTGCCGGTGCTAAAAAGAGCAGCATCGGCAGCCTTTTCACGTCGTTTGGTAGAAATCCACGTGCGCGTTCTGCCAAAAGCACCATTTGCATGCATATCGTGTGGTTTTGCAGAAAACTGCGTCCGCGTCTACCAAAAGATGCATGTGCATGCTTAACACGCGTTTTGGCACAAATCCATGTGCGGGTGCTAAAAAGAGCAGCATCGGCATGCTTTTCACGTCGTTTGGTAGAAATCCACGCGCGCGTTCTGCCAAAAGCACCATTTGCATGCATATCGTGTGGTTTTGCAGAAAACTGCGTCCGCGTCTACCAAAAGATGCATGTGCATGCTTAAAACGCGTTTTGGCACAAATCCATGTGAGGGTGCTAAAAAGATCAGCATCGGCATGCTTTTCACGTCGTTTGGTAGAAATCCACGTGCGCGTTCTGCCAAAAGCGCCATTTGCATGCATATCGTGTGGTTTTGCAGAAAACTGCGTCCGCGTCTACCAAAAGATGCATGTGCATGCTTAAAACGCGTTTTAGCACAAATCCATGTGCCGGTGCTAAAAAGAGCAGCATCGGCATGCTTTTCACGTCGTTTGGTAGAAATCTACGTGCGCGTTCTGCCAAAAGCGCCATTTGCATGCACATCGTGTGGTTTTGCAGAAAACTGCGTCCGCGTCTACCAAAAGATGCATGTGCATGCTTAAAACGCGTTTTAGCACAAATCCATGTGCCGGTGCTAAAAAGAGCAGCATCGGCATGCTTTTCACGTCGTTTGGTAGAAATCCAAGTGCGCGTTCTGCCAAAAGCACCATTTGCATGCATATCGTGCGGTTTTGCAGAAAACTGCGTCCGCGTCTACCAAAAGATGCATGTGCATGCTTAAAACGCGTTTTGGCACAAATCCATGTGCCGGTGCTAAAAAGAGCAGCATCGGCATGCTTTTCACGTCGTTTGATAGAAATCCACCTGCGCGTTCTGCCAAAAGCACCATTTGCATGCATATCGTGTGGTTTTGCAGAAAAGTGCGTCCGCGTCTACCAAAAGATGCATGTGCATGCTTAAAACGCGTTTTAGCACAAATCCATGTGCCGGTGCTAAAAAGAGCAGCATCGGCAGGCTTTTCACGTCGTTTGGTAGAAATCCACGTGCGCGTTCTGCCAAAAGCACCATTTGCATGCATATCGTGTGGTTTTGCAGAAAACTGCGTCCGCGTCTACCAAAAGATGCATGTGCATGCTTAACACGCGTTTTGCCACAAATACATGTGCGGGTTCTAAAAAGAGCAGCATCGGCATGCTTTTCACGTCGTTTGGTAGAAATCCACGCGCGCGTTCTGCCAAAAGCACCATTTGCATGCATATCGTGTGGTTTTGCAGAAAACTGCGTCCGCGTCTACCAAAAGATGCATGTGCATGCTTAAAACGCGTTTTGGCACAAATCCATGTGAGGGTGCTAAAAAGAGCAGCATCGGCATGCTTTTCACGTCGTTTGGTAGAAATCCACGTGCGCGTTCTGCCAAAAGCGCCATTTGCATGCATATCGTGTGGTTTTGCAGAAAACTGCGTCCGCGTCTACCAAAAGATGCATGTGCATGCTTAAAACGCGTTTTAGCACAAATCCATGTGCCGGTGCTAAAAAAGCAGCATCGGCATGCTTTTCACGTCGTTTGGTAGAAATCCACGTGCGCGTTCTGCCAAAAGCACCATTTGCATGCATATCGTGCGGTTTTGCAGAAAACTGCGTCCGCGTCTACCAAAAGATGCATGTGCATGCTTAAAACGCGTTTTGGCACAAATCCATGTGCGGGTGCTAAAAAGAGCAGCATCGGCATGCTTTTGACGTCGTTTGGTAGAAATCCACGTGCGCGTTCTGCCAAAAGCACCATTTGCATGCATATCGTGTGGTTTTGCAGAAAAGTGCGTCCACGTCTACCAAAAGATGCATGTGCATGCTTAAAACGCGTTTTGGCACAAATCCATGTGCGGGTGCTAAAAAGAGCAGCATCGGCATGCTTTTCACGTCGTTTGGTAGAAATCCACGTGCGCGTTCTGCCAAAAGCGCCATTTGCATGCATATCGTGTGGTTTTGCAGAAAACTGCGTCCGCGTCTACCAAAAGATGCATGTGCATGCTTAAAACGCGTTTTAGCACAAATCCATGTGCCGGTGCTAAAAAGAGCAGCATCGGCATGCTTTTAACGTCGTTTGATAGAAATCCACGTGCGCGTTCTGCCAAAAGCACCATTTGCATGCATATCGTGTGGTTTTGCAGAAAACTGCGTCCGCGTCTACCAAAAGATGCATGTGCATGCTTAAAACGCGTTTTAGCACAAATCCATGTGCCGGTGCTAAAAAGAGCAGCATCGGGAGGCTTTTCACGTCGTTTGGTAGAAATCCACGTGCGCGTTCTGCCAAAAGCACCATTTGCATGCATATCGTGCGGTTTTGCAGAAAACTGCGTCCGCGTCTACCAAAAGATGCATGTGCATGCTTAAAACGCGTTTTGGCACAAATCCATGTGCCGGTGCTAAAAAGAGCAGCATCGGCATGCTTTTCACGTCGTTTGATAGAAATGCACGTGCGCGTTCTGCCAAAAGCACCATTTGCATGCATATCGTGTGGTTTTGCAGAAAAGTGCGTCCGCGTCTACCAAAAGATGCATGTGCATGCTTAAAACGCGTTTTAGCACAAATCCATGTGCGGGTGCTAAAAAGAGCAGCATCGGCAGGCTTTTCACGTCGTTTGGTAGAAATCCACGTGCGCGTTCTGCCAAAAGCTCCATTTGCATGCATATCGTGTGGTTTTGCAGAAAAGTGCGTCCACGTCTACCAAAAGATGCATGTGCATGCTTGAAACGCGTTTTGGCACAAATCCATGTGCGGGTGCTAAAAAGAGCAGCATCGGCATGCTTTTCACGTCGTTTGGTAGAAATCCACGTGCGCGTTCTTCCAAAAGCACCATTTGCATGCATATCGTGCGGTTTTGCAGAAAACTGCGTCCGCGTCTACCAAAAGATGCATGCGCATGCTTAAAACGCGTTTTGGCACAAATCCATGTGCCGGTGTAAAAAGAGCAGCATCGGCATGCTTTTCACGTCGTTTGGTAGAAATCCACGTGCGCGTTCTGCCAAAAGCACCATTTGCATGCATATCGTGCGGTTTTGCAGAAAACTGCGTCCGCGTCTACCAAAAGATGCATGTGCATGCTTAAAACGCGTTTTGGCACAAATCCATGTGCCGGTGCTAAAAAGAGCAGCATCGGCATGGTTTTCACGTCGTTTGATAGAAATCCACGTGCGCGTTCTGCCAAAAGCACCATTTGCATGCATATCGTGTGGTTTTGCAGAAAAGTGCGTCCGCGTCTACCAAAAGATGCATGTGCATGCTTAAAACGCGTTTTAGCACAAATCCATGTGCCGGTGCTAAAAAGAGCAGCATCGGCAGGCTTTTCACGTCGTTTGGTAGAAATCCACGTGCGCGTTCTGCCAAAAGCACCATTTGCATGCATATCGTGTGGTTTTGCAGAAAACTGCGTCCGCGTCTACCAAAAGATGCATGTGCATGCTTAACACGCGTTTTGGCACAAATCCATGTGCGGGTGCTAAAAAGAGCAGCATCGGCATGCTTTTCACGTCGTTTGGTAGAAATCCACGTGCGCGTTCTGCCAAAAGCACCATTTGCATGCATATCGTGTGGTTTTGCAGAAAAGTGCGTCCGCGTCTACCAAAAGATGCATGTGCATGCTTAAAACGCGTTTTAGCACAAATCCATGTGCCGGGGCTAAAAAGAGCAGCATCGGCAGGCTTTTCACGTCGTTTGGTAGAAATCCACGTGCGCGTTCTGCCAAAAGCACCATTTGCATGCATATCGCGTGGTTTTGCAGAAAACTGCGTCCGCGTCTACCAAAAGATGCATGTGCATGCTTAAAACGCGTTTTAGCACAAATCCATGTGCCGGTGCTAAAAAGAGCAGCATCGGCATGCTTTTCACGTCGTTTGGTAGAAATCCACGCGCGCGTTCTGCCAAAAGCACCATTTGCATGCATATCGTGTGGTTTTGCCGAAAACTGCGTCCGCGTCTACCAAAAGATGCATGTGCATGCTTAAAACGCGTTTTGGCACAAATCCATGTGCGGGTGCTAAAAAGAGCAGCATCGGCATGCTTTTCACGTCGTTTGGTAGAAATCCACGTGCGCGTTCTACCAAAAGCACCATTTGCATGCATATCGTGCGGTTTTGCAGAAAACTGCGTCCGCGTCTACCAAAAGATGCATGTGCATGCTTAAAACGCGTTTTGGCACAAATCCATGTGCGGGTGCTAAAAAGAGAAGCATCGGCATGCTTTTCACGTCGTTTGGTAGAAATCCACGTGCGCGTTCTGCCAAAAGCACCATTTGCATGCATATCGTGTGGTTTTGCAGAAAACAGCGTCCGCGTCTACCAAAAGATGCATGTGCATGCTTAAAACGCGTTTTGGCACAAATCCAAGTGCGGGTGCTAAAAAGAGCAGCATCGGCATGCTTTTCACGTCGTTTGGTAGAAATCTACGTGCGCGTTCTGCCAAAAGCACCATTTGCATGTATATCGTGTGGTTTTGCAGAAAACTGCGTCCGCGTCTACCAAAAGATGCATGTGCATGCTTAAAACGCGTTTTGGCACAAATCCATGTGCCGGTGCTAAAAAGAGCAGCATCGGCAGGCTTTTCACGTCGTTTGGTAGAAATCAACGTGCGCGTTCTGCCAAAAGCGCCATTTGCATGCATATCGTGTGGTTTTGCAGAAAACTGCGTCCGCGTCTACCAAAAGATGCATGTGCATGATTAAAACGCGTTTTTGCACAAATCCATGTGCGGGTGCTAAAAAGAGCAGCATCGGCATGCTTTTCACGTCGTTTGGTAGAAATCCACGTGCGCGTTCTGCCAAAAGCACCATTTGCATGCATATCGTGCGGTTTTGCAGAAAACTGCGTCCGCGTCTACCAAAACATGCATGTGCATGCTTAAAACGCGTTTTGGCACAAATCTATGTGCCGGTGCTAAAAAGAGCAGCATCGGCATGCTTTTCACGTCGTTTGGTAGACATCCACGTGCGCGTTCTGCCAAAAGCACCATTTGCATGCATATCGTGTGGTTTTGCAGAAAACTGCGTCCGCGTCTACCAAAAGATGCATGTGCATGCTTAAAACGCGTTTTGGCACAAATCCATGTGCAGGTGCTAAAAAGAGCAGCATCGGCATGCTTTTCACGTCGTTTGGTAGAAATCCACGTGCGCGTTCTGCCAAAAGCACCATTTGCATGCATATCGTGTGGTTTTGCAGAAAACTGCGTCCGCGTCTACCAAAAGATGCATGTGCATGCTTAAAACGCGTTTTGGCACAAATCCATGTGCGGGTGCTAAAAAGAGCAGCATCGGCATGCTTTTCACGTCGTTTGGTAGAAATCCACGTGCGCGTTCTGCCAAAAGCACCATTTGCATGCATATCGTGTGGTTTTGCAGAAAACTGCGTCCGCGTCTACCAAAAGATGCATGTGCATGCTTAACACGCGTTTTGGCACAAATCCATGTGCCGGTGCTAAAAAGAGCAGCATCGGCAGGCTTTTCACGTCGTTTGGTAGAAATCCACGTGCGCGTTCTGCCAAAAGCACCATTTGCATGCATATCGTCTGGTTTTGCAGAAAACTGCATCCGCGTCTACCAAAAGATGCATGTGCATGCTTAACACGCGTTTTGGCACAAATCCATGTGCGGGTGCTAAAAAGAGCAGCATCGGTATGCTTTTCACGTCGTTTGGTAGAAATCCACGCGCGCGTTCTGCCAATAGCACCATTTGCGTGCATATCGTATGGTTTTGCAGAAAACTGCGTCCGCGTCTACCAAAAGATGCATGTGCATGCTTAAAACGCGTTTTGGCACAAATCCATGTGAGGGTGCTAAAAAGATCAGCATCGGCATGCTTTTCACGTCGTTTGGTAGAAATCCACGTGCGCGTTCTGCCAAAAGCGCCATTTGCATGCATATCGTGTGGTTTTGCAGAAAACTGCGTCCGCGTCTACCAAAAGATGCATGTGCATGCTTAAAACGCGTTTTAGCACAAATCCATGTGCCGGTGCTAAAAAGAGCAGCATCGGCATGCTTTTCACGTCGTTTGGTAGAAATCCACGCGCGCGTTCTGCCAAAAGCACCATTTGCATGCATATCGTGTGGTTTTGCAGAAAAGTGCGTCCGCGTCTACCAAAAGATGCATGTGCATGCTTAAAACGCGTTTTGGCACAAATCCATGTGTGGGTGCTAAAAAGAACAGCATCGGCATGCTTTTCACGTCGTTTGGTAGAAATCCACGTGCGCGTTCTGCCAAAAGCACCATTTGCATGCATATCGTGCGGTTTTGCAGAAAACTGCGTCCGCGTCTACCAAAAGATGCATGTGCATGCTTAAAACGCGTTTTGGCACAAATCCATGTGCCGGTGCTAAAAAGAGCAGCATCGGCATGCTTTTGACGTCGTTTGGTAGAAATCCACGTGCGCGTTCTGCCAAAAGCACCATTTGCGTGCATATCGTGTGGTTTTGCAGAAAACTGCGTCCGCGTCTACCAAAAGATGCATGTGCATGCTTAAAACGCGTTTTGGCACAAATCCATGTGAGGGTGCTAAAAAGATCAGCATCGGCATGCTTTTCACGTCGTTTGGTAGAAATCCACGTGCGCGTTCTGCCAAAAGCGCCATTTGCATGCATATCGTGTGGTTTTGCAGAAAACTGCGTCCGCGTCTACCAAAAGATGCATGTGCATGCTTAAAACGCGTTTTAGCACAAATCCATGTGCCGGTGCTAAAAAGAGCAGCATCGGCATGCTTTTCACGTCGTTTGGTAGAAATCCACGCGCGCGTTCTGCCAAAAGCACCATTTGCATGCATATCGTGTGGTTTTGCAGAAAAGTGCGTCCGCGTCTACCAAAAGATGCATGTGCATGCTTAAAACGCGTTTTGGCACAAATCCATGTGTGGGTGCTAAAAAGAGCAGCATCGGCATGCTTTTCACGTCGTTTGGTAGAAATCCACGCGCGCGTTCTGCCAAAAGCACCATTTGCATGCATATCGTGTGGTTTTGCAGAAAAGTGCGTCCGCGTCTACCAAAAGATGCATGTGCATGCTTAAAACGCGTTTTGGCACAAATCCATGTGTGGGTGCTAAAAAGAGCAGCATCGGCATGCTTTTCACGTCGTTTGGTAGAAATCCACGTGCGCGTTCTACCAAAAGCACCATTTGCATGCATATCGTGCGGTTTTGCAGAAAACTGCGTCCGCGTCTACCAAAAGATGCATGTGCATGCTTAAAACGCGTTTTGGCACAAATCCATGTGCCGGTGCTAAAAAGAGCAGCATCGGCATGCTTTTCACGTCGTTTGGTAGAAATCCACGTGCGCGTTCTGCCAAAAGCACCATTTGCATGCATATCGTGCGGTTTTGCAGAAAACTGCGTCCGCGTCTACCAAAAGATGCATGTGCATGCGTAAAACGCGTTTTGGCACAAATCCATGTGCCGGTGCTAAAAAGAGCAGCATCGGCATGCTTTTCACGTCGTTTGATAGAAATCCACGTGCGCGTTCTGCCAAAAGCACCATTTGCATGCATATCGTGTGGTTTTGCAGAAAACTGCGTCCGCGTCTACCAAAAGATGCATGTGCATGCTTAAAACGCGTTTTAGCACAAATCCATGTGCCGGTGCTAAAAAGAGCAGCATCGGGAGGCTTTTCACGTCGTTTGGTAGAAATCCACGTGCGCGTTCTGCCAAAAGCACCATTTGCATGCATATCGTGTGGTTTTGCAGAAAACTGCGTCCGCGTCTACCAAAAGATGCATGTGCATGCTTAAAACGCGTTTTGGCACAAATCCATGTGCGGGTGCTAAAAAGAGCAGCATCGGCATGCTTTTCACGTCGTTTGGTAGAAATCCACGTGCGCGTTCTGCCAAAAGCACCATTTGCATGCATATCGTGAGGTTTTGCAGAAAACTGCGTCCGCGTCTACCAAAAGATGCATGTGCATGCTTAAAACGCGTTTTGGCACAAATCCATGTACGGGTGCTTAAAAGAGCAGCATCGGCATGCTTTTCACGTCGTTTGGTAGAAATCCACGTGCGCGTTCTGCCAAAAGCACCATTTGCATGCATATCGTGTGGTTTTGCAGAAAACTGCGTCCGCGTCTACCAAAAGATGCATGTTCATGCTTAACACGCGTTTTGGCACAAATCCATGTGCCGGTGCTAAAAAGAGCAGCATGGGCAGGCTTTTCACGTCGTTTGGTAGAAATCCACGTGCGCGTTCTGCCAAAAGCACCATTTGCATGCATATCGTGTGGTTTTGCAGAAAACTGCGTCCGCGTCTACCAAAAGATGCATGTGCATGCTTAAAACGCGTTTTAGCACAAATCCATGTGCGGGTGCTAAAAAGAGCAGCATCGGCATGCTTTTCACGTCGTTTGGTAGAAATCCACGTGCGCGTTCTGCCAAAAGCACCATTTGCATGCATATCGTGCGGTTTTGCAGAAAACTGCGTCCGCGTCTACCAAAAGATGCATGTGCATGCTTAAAACGCGTTTTGGCACAAATCCATGTGCGGGTGCTAAAAAGAGCAGCATCGGCATGCTTTTCACGTCGTTTGGTAGAAATCCACGTGCGCGTTCTGCCAAAAGCACCATTTGCATGTATATCGTGTGGTTTTGCAGAAAACTGCGTCCGCGTCTACCAAAAGATGCATGTGCATACTTAAAACGCGTTTTGGCACAAATCCATGTGCGGGTGCTAAAAAGAGCAGCATCGGCATGCTTTTCACGTCGTTTGGTAGAAATCCACGTGTGCGTTCTGCCAAAAGCACCATTTGCATGCATATCGTGCGGTTTTGCAGAAAACTGCGTCCGCGTCTACCAAAAGATGCATGTGCATGCTTAAAACGCGTTTTGGCACAAATCCATGTGCGGGTGCTAAAAAGAGCAGCATCGGCATGCTTTTCACGTCGTTTGGTAGAAATCCACGTGCGCGTTCTGCCAAAAGCACCATTTGCATGCATATCGTGTGGTTTTGCAGAAAACTGCGTCCGCGTCTACCAAAAGATGCATGTGCATGCTTAACACGCGTTTTGGCACAAATCCATGTGCCGGTGCTAAAAAGAGCAGCATCGGCAGGCTTTTCACGTCGTTTGGTAGAAATCCACGCGCGCGTTCTGCCAAAAGCACCATTTGCATGCATATCGTGTGGTTTTGCCGAAAACTGCGTCCGCGTCTACCAAAAGATGCATGTGCATGCTTAAAACGCGTTTTGGCACAAATCCATGTGCGGGTGCTAAAAAGAGCAGCATCGGCATGCTTTTCACGTCGTTTGGTAGAAATCCACGTGCGCGTTCTGCCAAAAGCACCATTTGCATGCATATCGTGAGGTTTTGCAGAAAACTGCGTCCGCGTCTACCAAAAGATGCATGTGCATGCTTAAAACGCGTTTTGGCACAAATCTATGTACGGGTGCTTAAAAGAGCAGCATCGGCATGCTTTTCACGTCGTTTGGTAGAAATCCACGTGCGCGTTCTGCCAAAAGCACCATTTGCATGCATATCGTGTGGTTTTGCAGAAAACTGCGTCCGCGTCTACCAAAAGATGCATGTGCATGCTTAACACGCGTTTTGGCACAAATCCATGTGCCGGTGCTAAAAAGAGCAGCATCGGCAGGCTTTTCACGTCGTTTGGTAGAAATCCACTCGCGCGTTCTGCCAAAAGCACCATTTGCATGCATATCGTGTGGTTTTGCAGAAAACTGCGTCCGCGTCTACCAAAAGATGCATGTGCATGCTTAAAAAGCGTTTTGGCACAAATCCATGTGCGGGTGCTAAAAAGAGCAGCATCGGCATGCTTTTCACGTCGTTTGGTAGAAATCCACGTGCGCGTTCTGCCAAAAGCACCATTTGCATGCATATCGTGCGGTTTTGCAGAAAACTGCGTCCGCGTCTACCAAAAGATGCATGTGCATGCTTAAAACACGTTTTCGCACAAATCCATGTGCGGGTGCTAAAAAGAGCAGCATCGGCATGCTTTTCACGTCGTTTGGTAGAAATCCACGTGCGCGTTCTGCCAAAAGCACCATTTGCATGCATATCGTGTGGTTTTGCAGAAAACTGCGTCCGCGTCTACCAAAAGATGCATGTGCATACTTAAAACGCGTTTTGGCACAAATCCATGTGCGGGTGCTAAAAAGAGCAGCATCGGCATGGTTTTCACGTCGTTTGGTAGAAATCCACGTGCGCGTTCTGCCAAAAGCACCATTTGCATGCATATCGTGCGGTTTTGCAGAAAACTGCGTCCGCGTCTACCAAAAGATGCATGTGCATGCTTAAAACGCGTTTTGGCACAAATCCATGTGCGGGTGCTAAAAAGAACAGCATCGGCATGCTTTTCACGTCGTTTGATAGAAATCCACGTGCGCGTTCTGTCAAAAGCACCATTTGCATGCATATCGTGTGGTTTTGCAGAAAAGTGCGTCCGCGTCTACCAAAAGATGCATGTGCATGCTTAAAACGCGTTTTAGCACAAATCCATGTGCCGGTGCTAAAAAGAGCAGCATCGGCAGGCTTTTCACGTCGTTTGGTAGAAATCCACGTGCGCGTTCTGCCAAAAGCACCATGCATGCATATCGTGTGGTTTTGCAGAAAACTGCGTCCGCGTCTACCAAAAGATGCATGTGCATGCTTAACACGCGTTTTGGCACAAATCCATGTGCGGGTGCTAAAAAGAGCAGCATCGGCATGCTTTTCACGTCGTTTGGTAGAAATCCACGCGCGCGTTCTGCCAAAAGCACCATTTGCATGCATATCGTGTGGTTTTGCAGAAAACTGCGTCCGCGTCTACCAAAAGATGCATGTGCATGCTTAAAACGCATTTTGGCACAAATCCATGTGAGGGTGCTAAAAAGATCAGCATCGGCATGCTTTTCACGTCGTTTGGTAGAAATCCACGTGCGCGTTCTGCCAAAAGCGCCATTTGCTCGCATATCGTGTGGTTTTGCAGAAAACTGCGTCCGCGTCTACCAAAAGATGCATGTACATGCTTAAAACGCGTTTTGGCACAAATCCATGTGCGGGTGCTAAAAAGAGCAGCATCGGCATGCTTTTCACGTCGTTTGGTGGAAATCCACGTGCGCGTTCTGCCAAAAGCACCACTTGCATGCATATCGTGTGGTTTTGCAGATAAGTGCGTCCGCGTCTACCAAAGATGCATGTGCATGCTTAAAACGCGTTTTGGCACAAATCCATGTGCGGGTGCTAAAAAGAGCAGCATTGGCATGCTTTTCACGTCGTTTGGTAGAAATCCACGCGCGCGTTCTGCCAAAAGCACCATTTGCATGCATATCGTGTGGTTTTGCAGAAAACTGCGTCCGCGTCTACCAAAAGATGCATG